>NC_056733.1:1596632418-1596649855 GCF_019279795.1 Protopterus annectens
GGGACTCAGCCCCCTTGGCCCCGCCGGCTAAACAACTCTCTTCTCCCCTGAAGATTCCCGGGTCCTCCCCCTCTCGGCTCCGTTCTCCATGTTTCTCACCGGAGCTGGAGGAGGAGCCCCCGCAATCTTCGAGGTCATTGCGGCCTCTTCTAGGTCGACATGAAGCCTCTCAGACGCTGACATGGACCGGATGATGCGTCGCTTCCTCCAAGCCCAGATGCAGATGGGAGTGCTCCTGCCTCCCCCATTTTTTGCCCCCATAGCACCTTCTCCGATCCATTATCGGGTTTTGGAACCATCAGATCCGAGTAGTCTCGGAGTCAGGGAGTCAACGTCGATAGTAGTTGCTACTTCAACGCCAGCCATGCCCTCGAGTTTGTTGGATCCCCTTTCGGATCCGAGCTCTCAGGGCCGAGAGCCGTGCATCGGATCGGATGGGGGTAAGTGTGTCTTCGGTTCCATTGTGGTTGGAGCACACTTCCCTTTCGGGTTTGATCGCTTCGGCTCCGACGCCGATCCCCGCGCCGGATCCGAGAGTGTTGCTCACGGAACCCAGAGAGAGTTGTTCACCTTCGGCGTTCGACGTGGTGGAGAGGGTTCTCTCGAGAGGTTTGAGACCCCCTGCTCGTGCTATGGATCCAGCCACCATTCCCTCGCAGATGGGCTTGTCTTCCATCATCCGGCCCCAGGGACAGCCTGCGTCAACTTCCCAGCCAGTTCCACTGGAGGAACATGACCCTGTTGGTGAGCCCTCCTCGGACAGTCCCACCGAGGAGGTCCCTCACAAACGTAAGTGTAAGAGGAGGCACTTGGACTCCCCCGAGTCCCTCATGAAGACACCGATTTAGGTGAAGGTTCCCCAGGTCACCCCCTGCGGACGTCTCCTTTGGAGACATTGTGGAAATGCTACACCTAAAAGGGGGATGGTCAGCCCAAAAGCCTTCCTTGGATGAGTCGGTGTTTATGGAGGCGTTTGACGCAGGCCCGTCTATCTCTTGGGTGTCCCCTCTGGCCGACCCCCTGGTAGACCTCATTACTACCAGGGCATGGAAGGAGCCGGACACTGTAGAGCCAATCCCCAGGAGACCAGATAAGATCCTTAGTCCCCCTGTGGATAGGACAGCGTGGAGTAAAGGTTCCCCGGTAGATGCCATGGTGGTGGCGGCTGCCACCAAGCAGGAACTGGCACAGGATAGTTCCTCGGTCCATCCTCCTGATAAGGAGTCCCGGGCGATGGATCGTATCAGAAAGTGGATGTCTGCTTCATCTACCTTTTCCATAAGGGCGCTGAATTACTTGGCCCATGTGATTAGGCTTCAGCGGGATCTGGTGAAGGAATACGTGGAGTCTCCCTCTGAATCCATGTCGGCCGAGGACAAACGGACCTTCTCGACTCGCATGGCCACTGTGAAATCTGTATTGAACACGTCTATGCGGCTACTCTCCCATGCCACGGAGGGGGCCGCTAGAGCCAGCGGATCAGGCATCACCTTACGGCGTCATGCCTGGCTCCCTTCGACGGTTCTATCCTGTTTTGCAAGACCGGCCGCGATACATTGGTCCAGAGCGAGAAAGACGGGAAGATGCTGTCTGCCGTTGGAATCCACTTCTTGGCTCCTCAAAGGTCCTTTTCCAGGAACCAGAGAGGACAAAAGAAGATGCGGTTCCGGAAGTCTCAGCAGTCCCGTTACGCTCCGGACCCTTCACCCTTCAGAGGCTGAGGGGGACAAGGTGGACGCCGGCCCAGAGGCAGAGGGGGGCCTAAGAATTTTGGGTCGCGGGAACTCTTTTCTGATCGACCCACACAGCAGCCCTGAGGGGTTGCCCAACTGCTCCTCTCTGGAGGCAGTCGGGGGGGCATTTTTCGGAGCACCTGGCACAATGGGAGTCCATCACGACAGATCGCTGGGTGCTTTGAATAATATCCAGAGGCTACTCTATTCCCTCCTCAATCGAGGCGCCTCCCCGATGTTCCACCCAGTCAGAGGGAGGCTGCAGCTTTAGAAGTAAAGAAGCTGCTAGAAAAAAAGAGCCATCCAGCACGTCCCCCCAGACCAGTCCGGGTTAGGCAATTACTCCAGGTTCTTTTTGGTGCCAAAAAAGACGGGGGACTTGAGACCAATTCTCGACCTTTCTACAATGAACCTCTTCATTGTCAAGGAAAAATTCCAGATGGTCATTCTTCAATCCATTCTCCCCCTACTGCAGGAGAACGACTGGATGTGCTCCATAGACCTCAAGGATGCGTACTACCACATTCTCATGAACAGGCGATCCAGGAGGTTTCTCCGCTTTCAGTTGGGGGCCAGTCATTACCAGTTCAGGGTCCTACCATTCGACCTCAGCACAGCCCCCAGGGTTCACCAAGGTCATGGCAGTTGTAGCGACCCAGCTGAGGCGTCAGGGAATACAGGTTTTTCCTTACCTGGATGACTGGCTCCTTGCCGCCTCCACCAGGCATCTACTCTGCTCAGCCAGGGATTGCTTCCTGCTCCTAGCCTCCCAGTTGGGGATCACTATAAATTACAATAAATCATCCCTTCAACCAGTTCAAGTCCTGGACTTCATAGGGACCAGAATAGACACGCTTCAGACAAAGGCCTTCTTCAGCGGAGTTAGTCCTGAGAGCCTTAGGGTCCATGGCAGCAGCAATCAACCTTTCGCCCTTAGCTCACTGCACGAGGGTCCTCCAGTGGACCTTGCAGGTCCAGTGGTCTATCCTTCAACACCCGTTGGACTCTCCGATCCCCCTCAGCAGAGTTTGCAGAAATTCCCACATATGGTGGCTCCAATCTCGAGAGCTTCGGGAAGGACGACCATTCATAATGCCACATCCCCAAGCCACGGTAACCACGGACGCTTCTCGCCTTGGGTGTGGGAGGCATTGCATGGACACAACTGTCCAAGGTACATGGACTCAGACAGAGACCGTTCTGCATATCAATGTTCTGGAGATGAGAGCGGTGCTTTTAGCATTGCAAGCTCTTCATGCCTTTCTCCCTCCAGGGACTATTGCAATTCAGACAGACAACATGTCAGTGGTCTGGTACATCAACAAACAGGGGAGGACCAGGTCTTACCCTCTTTGCCGAGAGGCCATGAGAGTTTGGGATTGGGCGATATCCAACAACCGTTTTCGGTCAGGAACGCACATTCCGGGTCGGTCCAACATCCTAGCGGACAAGCTGAGTCGAACTATCCTCTCGCCTTATGAGTGGTCTCTGAACCCCTTAGTAGCGAAACAGATCTTCTGCAAGTGGGGTCACCCTTGCTGCGATCTCTTCACATTGCCTTCAAATGCGAAGTGCAGCGAGTTTTTCGCTCTAATTCCCCCCTCGGGGGAAAGCCCCAGAGACGCTCTAGTTCATGCTTGGCCATCCGGTCTTCTTTATGCTCATTCTCCTCTTCCATTAATGACAACATTTTTACAGAGAGCTTGTCGGTTGGGGAACAAGATTATCCTCATAGCCCCATTCTGGCCTCGTCAAACCTGGTTTCCGTACCTACAGTCTCGTCTTATAGCTCCTCTTTGGATCTTGGATCCCATCCCGGATCTGATTTCTCATCCTTCGGGATTAGAAACTCCAAATCTGGACGACCTCAAGCTCTCAGCTTGGTTGATCCAGTTCCTTTAGTTGCCAGGACTCCCGGTATCTCGTCTGCAGTTAGATCCATCCTGGTAGTGGCGCATAAGCCTTCTACCAAGGTTTACAACAGCAAATGGAAATGGTTTTCCATTTGGGTCTCGCATAGGAATTTGGATCCTTTCACTGCTCCCATTCCAGCAGCGCTTGATTTCCTATCTCATATTTTTCAGCAAGAGGCCAGTTCTTCTACTGTAAAGGTTCAAATGGCTGCCATTTCCCATTTTCACATTGGAGAAAATCTTAGTCCTTTAGCTTCCACTAAGATTTGTAAGACCTTCTTGAAAGGCACCTTTCTTTTGAGACCTCCTATTAGGAACGCTGTTCCCCCATGGGACCTAACTTTCGTCCTTCAGGCTCTAACTGGACCACCCTCTGAACCTACAGCTTCTGTTGATTTAAAATTCTTATGTTGGAAAACTGCTTTCTTAACAGCTATTACCTCAGCTAGAAGGGTGTCAGAGCTCCAGGCCCTTTGTACTAAACCCCCATATCTTGCTTTCCATAAGGACAGAGTCTCTCTCAGGACTAACCCTTCCTTCTTAACTAAAGTGGCTTCTGAGGCAAACATCAATCAGTCCATTAATCTACCAGTTTTCTTCCCTAACTATCAGAATAAAGGGGAATACAAACTTCATTTGTTAGATGTTCATAGACAATTGCGCTTTTACCGGCACAGAACAGCTGCCTTTCGCAAGTCAGAGCAGCTCTTTGTTTCCTTTGAGAAGCCCTTCTTGGGTAAGCCAGTGTCGAAGGTGACTCTAGCTAGATGGATATCTGGTCTGCCAGAGCCCTTAGGGGTTCATGCTCATTCTACCTGTTCTATGGCTACTTCTGCTGCGTTCTGCTCAAGAGTTCCCTTGGATGACATTTGTTCTGCGGCTACTTGGTCTTCCTCTCATACCTTTATCTCTCATTATAAATTGGATTTAATATCCAGAGTAATGGCAGCTTTTGGCTCTGCAGTGCTCCAAAATATCCTTCCTTGAGGACCTCCCAAGTTTGTGGTAGCTGGGGACTCTGTCCCACAGGTTGCTGTTCAAATGAAGTTAACTACTTCAGATAAAGACGTTATGTACTCACCATAACGTTCCATCTGAGTAGGTAACTTCATTTGTCAGCAATCAACCCCCTCCCTTCTCCCTAACCTGGTTCTTTGGTTATCTGAATCCTAGAATGATTTCAGCTTTTGGTATTCATTAGTTTAGGATGTTTCAGGTTGTTGTTTTGTCTTGGTGAAATTGTATAATTGGGCAAACGCGATCTGAGGACTGAAGGAGGTAGCAGGGTATTATGGGTAAGGAGGAGGAGCTCGGAGCTCGGATCTTTAGCTTGGAAAGCTGCCGGCTCAGATCCAGGTCGGATCCGATACCCACAGGTTGCTGACAAATGAAGTGACCTCTCAGATGGAACATTATGGTGAGTACATAACTTCTTTTTATGTAGCATTGAAATGTGCTAACATTATAAGGGTGACAGTTCATTATTTGCCCATAAAGCAAATGTCAGAGTGGAAAAGTTCAAATAGTGGATAAAGAGGAGGAGGGGAAGAGAAGAATGAGTGAGAAAAAGTATTTGTTAGAAGTAATAATTAGGGTAGATATGGGAGGCAGGAGAAAAAATGAGTAAAAGTAACATTACAAGTAAGAGAAATGAAACCAAGGAAAAGAATAAATAACATGGACAACAGGATTTACTGTGTGTGTGTGGTGTAAAAGAACTATAACGCAAATCTGCACTGATACCTGCTTGCTGCCCTACTGAGGGGGACACTTGTGCAAGTGCAGTGGACTGGCTCCAGTAGGAAGGGATGGCAGCATAACTCTCAACATTATAGAACAAGAAATCTAGACAAGGCCATAAATAATAGGGGACAAAGGCCCCAAAATGGGACAATTTATAAATATTGCACTTACAAACTTAGAAAGTTGATAAACAGGTTTTGCATTAGAGTGAATTTTCTTAAGGATATGAAGTCTGAAAATCAAATGCCTGTCAACTTTCTGACTTCAGTGTGTTCAATGATTTGCCAGTGATTTGACAGAAAAATGCAACTTTATGAAAAACAGACAAAAATTCTGGACTTTCTGCAAAAATCTGTACTGTTGAGAGATATGGATGGGAGTCTTGAACCAACACCCATCAATCATTTTCATTTGTTTGCCAAAGCCATTATAGCAGTGTTTTGCAGAGAGGTGGGAAAAACCTTAAATTTGACTGGTATGTTGTGTGGGTGTGGGTAGCTGTGTTTGTGGAAGGTGGAGGTGTGCCTTTGTAAGTGTGGTGCAAATGTTATGGATTATGAAATGGAGAGATTAAGAGTAAAATTGTGCTCATTGAAGTCTCTAGCAATTTCATCACTGCTTGACTCAGACATATACATTGCCCTGTGTTTGTCAGTACTATGTTTGAGTGCATTGTTTTGGAGTGTAGTTTCACTGCTACAGCTGCTGCTATTCTTTCAATACAAGTGTCTGCTTTGGAAGTTTTCTCCAGGAGTCTGTTGCTGAGAGGATGAGAGACATGCTACATGTATACAACTACAACAAACTAGATAAAGCAATAGTAAGAAAAAGTACTAGGTCACATCAGAGGCTTGGGAGGTCATTGTTAAGAAACTGAGAACTGTTGTAAAATTTATCATTAAATACCATAAGTTTAGGTTATACTATAAGAGAATAACTATGCAAAGATAACCATGTCAGCAGCCAAAATGCATTATAAGTTGAATATTTTACTGTGCACATTTTAAATGGATAGACTGGCCTAAACTCTGGACTGATGCATTTGCTTTTTTTTTTTTTATTATTCCTGAGAAATGCTATTCAGAAATGAAGAGACATAGAGACATACAAGGGAACAGATTTAGTGGACCAGGCTGTGATTTTTTTTTTATGTGTATTGTCATGCAAAGCTGACTAAATAGTCGAATCTAGTAAAGCTGGAAATGTGAGACTGTAGCCCACTGAAGGAGGGGAGATGGGAGGAGTAGCCTGGCCAGGAACTGAAACTTGCAAAACTGCTCCTTGTGAAAAGTCTTTTTTATCTCAGTAATTTGTTGACACTTTTGTAAGTTTCTTTCAGAGAATATGTAGTACATCAGTAGGAACAACATTTGTAAAACTCAGCGCATACCAGTCAATAACACACGAGCTGCAGACTTACAAACTTGGCAGTTTTTTTCAGGTGTTCCATTCTAAGTAAATGGAAGTCTAGTCTGACAACAAATGGTAGGGCTATTTGTTCTCAGTCTGTGCATTATGGGACAGATTTAGCTTTCCAAAGGAATCACGATGTCTGCCCCCATGAGGGCAGAAAAGAGTAAAAACAAAATAAAATTAGGAATGAGTACTTATTTTGCTGCAGGCAGCTTTGGGAGGTGTAGTAAATCTTGGCAAGATAAAAAATATATGTTTTCTTCATCATTTGCCCGTAGTGGTCCTTTAAGTATGAGTAGATTTTCAGACAACCACTCTTCAGTGAATAGAAAGGTCTGTTGGGTAAGGGTATGGAGTTCAGAGATATTGCTGGAAATGGAGATGAGAGTTGAGTCATCTGCATATTGGATGAGGGAGGACTGATTACATGATGTGTGAAGTTCATTTGTGAAGATGTTAAACAGTAGGGGACCCAAGATGGAACCTTGAGGAACACCGGTTGGCACTGGAATATAGGGAGAGCAGGATGAGAGCCATCTGACAGACTGCTGCCTGCAATACAGGTAGCTAGAGAACCAGGCTAGTGAGGAAGTAGATAGGCTGGGGGCAGCAAGTTTAGATAGCAGTACGCAGTGAGAAACTGTGTCAAAAGCTTTGGACAGGTCAAGGAAGAGACAGGATATGGGTTGATTGTTATCCCGGGCCTCTGTGATAGCATGAGTGAATGATAGGAGAGCAGTAGTTGTGCTATGGTTTGGCAGGAAACCATGTTGAGTGGAAGTAAGAAGGTTATGCAGGAGGAGATAGTTGAGAAGCTGAGAGTGAATGCATTTTTTGAGTATCTTAGAGACAAGGAATAACATGGCAATGGGCTGGTAGTTAGGTGGGTCAGTTGAGTTTCCTCCTTTATGGAGGGGGGCAGTGAAGAAGGATTTCCAAATTATAAGAACAGTGGCTTCTTGAAATGATCTACTGATAAGAATGGATACGGGATATGCTATATTGTCAGCAGCTAGTTTAAGGAAGGTAGGAGGAAGATTATCTGTGGAGGGGGAGCAGGGTTTAAGCTTCTGAAGAAGTGATTTAATGTAGGAAGTGGGAACAGGTTGAAATGAGAAAAGATTTTTGTTGAGTGGGTTGGAAGAGGTGGGGGGAGAAGTTGTGTTAGAATTGGAGGGAATGAGTTGTTGCATTGTGTCAATAAAGTGTTTATTGAGAAGGGGGCGATATTGAAGTGTATTAACCCACCAGTTAGTTTGTGCAGGAATGGGTGTGGCCTGTTTGACTGACAAGGCGACGGGCAGAGTTTCAATATGTAAATACACTATGATTGACACGGAATCCATGAACACAACGAACTCCATCCTCGTCGAAATTATTACTTTCTCCTTTTTCAAGGGCAAGTCCCTCTGCACCCCCCCCCCACGCTGAACAAGTGTTGTGCAACGGTGCTGGTACTGCAAACAATTTTAGCCGTTAATAACAGTATCATTTAGAGAAACAGTTTTGTGGTGTGAATTCTGCCCGACTGACTGAAATGTGATGTACAACAGGCACTTTAGTTTTATGCCCCTAGCAAAACATTTCTTTTTTGGTAGTGAATGTCTACAATAAAACATTGAGTTGCTTTTGGCACAGATGCTGAATATTAATTACATTGCAATGTGTCAGGCGGGGCTTGCTACTGCCCATCTGGTGGGTTAATACACTTCTATATCACCAAGGAGGGTAGCAGTTTCCAGATAAGATATGTTTGGGAAAGGGGGGGGGGTTGGAAAGGCAGCCTGGAGAAATAATTTTATTAAGAGTAGACCAGAGCATACATAGGTTGGATTTGCTATTAAGTTGACCAGAGTTATAGTAGGATATTTTGTCCTTATTTGTTTCTCAACGAGATTCCTCAGTTCTTTGTAATTACTTAGCAGGAGTACTTCTTTTGTTTTAACCCAGGCTTTCCAAAACACTTATCTCTTTTATTCATAAGGTGTCTAGTATCTTAGAAAGCCAGGGAGCATAATTTGATTTAATTCTAATTCTCCTAGAGGGAGCAAGGGATAACCACGTAACACTGTGTGAAATACGCATCGCTTCCTTCAGATGTTTTTTTCCCCACGGGACTGGAAGGTATGCAGTTAATAAAAACTCGCAGTCCTGCTTTAGCACTAGCAGTAAGTTTCTGAAAAAAAGGTCAGACACCATACATATAGGGTTGCCACCTTTTCAAATGGCCAGAGTGGGACATTTTTGGTACAAACATCAGATTTTACAGGCCGACACATACCCACGGTCAGTACAAAGGATAGAACTTAACTTTTTTGACTAAATAAAAGCTTATTCTTGTAGCATTTTAGTTGCTTATTCTGTTTCTTATAACATTTAGGTATTTTAGTTACAGAATAACTGTTTTATGCAACTATTACATAAAATATAGGAAATAAATTTGTCCTAAAATCTCAGGACATTTACCATTTTTACAATTTTTTGTCAGGACACAACTGCCCAAAGAGGGACTGTCCCTCGCAAAGTGGGACAGGTGGTAACCCTACATACATATAAGACACGAAAGTGCTATGGGCATACACCTATAAAAATCAAAGTGATGGAACAGATCATGACAGTGCACCTGTAATATAAAGAAAGTCAGCAATGCTTGAGAGTAATCTGCCACATAATAAACGGCATGGACATCGTCTCTCTATTTTAATTTCTCCAAGTCTTTGGGTTTCTAATACCAGGAAGGGAATGAACCCTATTCCTAAAGTCAAAGTATGATTAAAGTTCATGAAATTAATATTGTTTCAATCTTTGTTGTTTGCTGGTGCTGCGAAGCGCACTTCTGGCTACATGACCAGTACTGACTCCCTGCAATTCATACGGAGTTACATTAATCAGTACCACTGTAATTTTCTTTTTTTTTAAATAAGATCTAGTGTTCCTAGTATTAGTGGAACTGGCCGGGTGTCTTCCACATTGCCCTTGTCTCTGCCTGCAAATCCTGGTATTTTACACACTGTGGACAACACACTAGTAACAAACATAAACACCTGAAGAAATTGTCAATCCTGCCTTTCGCTTCCTTGAAAGCTGACAGAGAACCCACACAATTAACAAAGCAGTAACAACTAATTCGCAGTATACAGATTTTAAGACGGTCATTTCCTGACTGGACACCCCACTAATATAGCGACCAATGCCAAGTTAGACGAACTCACAAACATGCACAGCACCCGGCTAGTATACTTACTAAGGGTTCGCTAGACACACTCTTCCACACCGTGCGTTTCCGTTTGTTTCTAGTTGTTAACAACCGAGTTCGGTGCACCCGGCGAGATAGTGACGGTTTATCCAACACAGCATCTCCATCAGAATCCGAAGCAGCACTGCTACTCCGCGAGCTCTCTTCCGATGAACCCGAAGAAATTTCAATCACATCAGCAGCCATCACGGCCCACCACAGATCCTGCTGCCAGGCTAGGTAAACAAATGTAATACTCAAGAGACACTTAAAACAGCATTAACTGTCAAAGTTAACCCAGAGGTTCAATCCATGCCCATGGTACTTAATATTACAATCTATGAACGCGCTGATGTATGCATTGATTCCCACCCCTTACAGTACTGGTGACCCTTACCAATATTATTTTGATCCCTTATTGAAACTCAACCCACTGTCAAGTTTGCTCCTAACAGTTTTTGTTTCTCATTGTTACAAGTGGCTTTTTGAACAAGTTCAGTAGACTGTGTAAAAAATGCATGTAACTCTGGTTCAGTATTTTTTTTCATTATACTTAACTTTCCCCCACTAACTACTGTACTATTTGCTGTAACGATCTGGTGAGCAAGGAAAGCCATGCCCATTGATAAACACACTCTCCCAACAGAGTGTTTGACGTTAAAGCGTCTCTCCGTATAGAGACCGTGCAAATCGCAATTACATCCACGCCTCTTTAAGAGTCCCTGATTTTGCCAGTGGAGAGAAAGACTTCCTGGTAAATCAACTAGAATTACAGTCAAGTAATAACGCTAGACATTTTATTTTCAGTTGGTTAACCGGGGCAAATTACTGAGTCCATCGGCCCATTTCAGTTCAGTTCAGGGGTACTAAACACGTCTTTGTTAAAGGGACAATCCCAGTGTCTAACATTCAGAGCCAATTAAAAAAAGTAACGCCCACTTTATCTATGTCACTCACACTCCCACCCACAGCGTCATTTTTCTTTTAAATTTCCTGTATTTCTTAAATTCCAGTCTTCTGGCCATGGCTGAAGGGCCCTTGCCTACGTCACATCGGACGTCATGGGGCGGTGTTACCTGTTGGGGAAAGAGGCGGGGATAGCCATACTGGTCCACGCTGCTTTGCTTTCTTTCACTCGTAGGCTAATATCGAGTTGCAAGAAAAGGTAAATTTATCGCTTATATATATTAAGATGCCATTACATTTTCGGCATTATATTTAGCGATTATTTTAATGTAAATAAGAAACTATGACCTTTTCATCTAAGTAAAATATGATTTGCGCATACAACAGAAAGTTAGAGTTGCGGGAAAAGTAAATATGTATTTTATTTATCGAGCCATTGTATCTAAATACGATTAAATTCATTGATCCTATCTAAATAAGAAACTATTATCCTTTTCATTTACTTCTCAACCTCTTAGAGCAAGAAACAAAGCTATTCATAAAACTGGGACAAAGGCCCCAAAACAGGGCCAGCTTTTAAATATTGCTCTCACAAACTTAAAGTTGATAGAATAACGGTTTGGGCATTAGCATACATTTTCTGAAAGGTATAAAATCTGAAAATGCAAATGTCTGTCAAGAAATCTGGATAAAGCCATACATAAAAGTGGGACAAAGGCTCCAAAATAGGGACACTTTTTCAACTATTATTCTTAACAACCAGATTGTGCATAACAGGATTTGTGTAAACGTGCATTTTTTGAAGGATATGAAGTCTTAAACTCAAATGAATGCATTATTTACTGGCTTCATCCCAGTGATTTGCTAGAAAACTACACGTTTTATTAGGAATAGACTAAAAATACAAGGCAAAAATCTGGTCAGTTGTTTAATTGTGCTTTGATTTTGCCACTATGCATGTGTCCTTTCAAGTAATAAAATTGTTTTTAAATTAATATTATCTATTTTATTATAGATAAGCATTACTAAAACTGAAGTTATGATGTGTGGTTATGTTACTGAACCCATTTAAGCACTTTCCTTTACCTCATCATCATCACCAGCTACCCCCTTTTTCCTGTTTTCTACATAGGATCGGGGTATCGCATTAACTGTTGCCATCTCTCTCGATTCAGTAGTACACTTCTGCCTTCTTTGACACTCGTGCCTGACTGTGGCAGATCTCTTACACATTCCATCCACCTGTTCTTGTTTCCTCTTGCACCTTCTTCCTGTCTGTCCCAAATCTTATTCACCAGATTGTCTTTTGCTTTTCTGCATGAGTCTGAACTGCTGTAATCTGTTCTCTTTGATCTTTTCTACAATTGGAACTCCTTTGGCTTCTGCTCTTATGTTGTCATTTCTTCTTGTCCCACATTGTGCATCGTACCACCCTTTTCAGGCACTTCATTTCCATCACCTCTAGCGCCTTCATCTGCTTTGCCTTTATTGCCCAGGTTTTTGTACCATACAGTAGTACTGGTTGCACCACTGATTTGTACACCTTACTTTTAAAATTCTTTGGCATTCTTCTGTCATCCACTACACTTGAGATTCTATGCCATTTGACTGTAGCCCCTCTGATTCTAGCTTTGACCTCTTCATTCAGACTTCCCTTCTCACCCACCCCTCCCAGATACTTGAAGCTATTTACCTGTTCCACTATCTTTCCTGTTCCACCATCTTTCCTTCTGTCTCAATTTTCAGCTTCTGATTTCCCCAGTTTGCTGCCATTATCACTGTCTTATCTGTGCTTAGGTTCATCCCATTTGCCTTCAGTATTGCATTCCATTACCCTATCCTTTGCTACAGTTCTTGCTCAGTCTGACTGTAATGTCACATCTGCATACAGCAATTTTGTTGATCTGTCCCCTCCAGCCTGTTTGCTAATGTAGTCCGTCACCAGTATCAACAGCAGTGGGCTCAGAGCTGAACATTGGTGTACACCAACTCCCACTGGGAACCCCTCTGTGAGGCTGAACACTGTTCGTACTTGAGTCATTGGGTTCTTGTACATAGTCTGCACTAATTCTACCAATTTTTCTGGGAGTTTAAACCACCACAGTACTGACCAGATCAGCTTTCTTGGGACCTTGTCATTTGCTTTCTCCAAGTCTAGGAATGCCCAGCTGGACTGTGTCCTGATCTCTAGCTTCTTCTCAATTATCTGTCTCACTGCAAACATTGTCAGTTGTACTGCATCCTGATCTGAATCTGAACTGCTCATCTCCCATCTTACACTCTTCTACTCTGTGTTTCTGTTTCAGTCACCCTCTCCAGAACTTTCATGCAGTGTGAAGTTTGATGCCTCTGTACTGCCCATAATTTTGGATTTCCCCTTTGTTCTTGTACATTGCACGAGTATGCTCCTTCTCCAGTCATCTGGGATATGCTTTTCTCTACACACTGCTATGAATACTTAAAGAAAGTTAAGCACTTTTCTTTACATAACTGCTAAATCTTTTTTTTGTCTTCTTTAATTTGTGGAAATGTGTCTGTACTGACAAACCTTTTCCAGTGTGGTGATCTACAAAGTTAACTGCGAATAAATAATGAATTCATCCAGAAATTCATTTTTCTCTTTTTTTTTTTTTTTTTTGGGGGGGGGGCATTATTGGATTTTTACTTAGGTTCACAGATTTATAGGATTTTATTACGCTAGCTATCTGTGAGGATTGTATGAAGCCTAGACATATAGTCCTTATATAGCGTACATACTAGTGCCCATAGGTGTTTATAACTAGTGAATTTTGAATGTTTACATGCTTCCACTATCCATGAGGAACAAAGGTGCTTAACCAGGGTGAATTTGCGATTTCCTCACCTGAAGTTGTATAAGCTAGGCAATTGTTGCCTCGCACAGTCCTTTAAGATTCCACCAAGAAGGATTAGGGTTATGAGACAGCATAGCTTTTATGATTAATTCAACTGTTTTTTGAGTGTGGCATGGACGTTCAGAGTGTGACAGGTATCTGTATAAATGCATACCAAAGTGGACATGGTACTCAAATGTTCAGCGTAATGACTAATGAATATAGTGAAGCTGTGATATATCTGGAAATGTATACCTTACCTTTTGATATAAGCTGTGCAATAAAGAACTTAATTCCAGTAGTGGATACATGGTGTTTAAAATAGATTCCCAGATCCCTAAGTGCAGGATTAACTTTCAAAGGTAAGTTGTCAATGTGATAACCGCACAATGTGTGTTGGTTTGCTGAAGGTTACAGTTATAAATTTCTTGGCATTTAGTTTTAGCCCTTGGATCTGGTACCAGCTTTTCATTTAAGATAGGCCTTCTTGGAGAATCTTTGTGTCTTCAAAGTAGTTAATCATGACTGCAAGTTTGCAACCATCTGTAAACTTTGTAAGGCATAAGCTGTGTGTATTGGCTGTGACCTCTTAAGAAGTAGATGCTAGGGGAGGAGTGGGCCAAGGACTGAACCTTAGCACAAACTGCGACAGATGAATCACCAAGGCTGAGTATCCAATGGGTGAGAAAATGTAGCTGGGAAGCTTATCCACAAAAACGTCAAATATCCGTTTTAAAATAATTTAATAACTTCTATTTAAAAGAGAGACGATAAAAGTCCCTTAATGCTCACAGACGATAAGTGCTTTCGAAATAATCTTCATCAGATTATAATGAAAAATGGGGCATCCTTTGCTTTCATAAGTTTTTTACTTAACCAGCCAATGCTAGCTTGTGCATGTTTAGTTATCCAATGAATCCTCTGGTTTTCCCATCTTGTTTTAAGCATTCAAAACCAATAAGAATTTCGTATTGTCATACCCATAAGCTGTTTGTGGGTGTGTTTCTTACTTGGTATGCAAATTAAGAATAATGACCAATGAAATTCCATAATAGTCCATTTCGAACAACCATAGTCATGAGTGTACATGACTGTTGGTATGATGCCTCCCTCTTTCGTTTGTATATACAATTTATGAATTTTAACGATTACTTTATTTCATAAGGTTTGCTGAAGGTGTGGTGGTGCTGCGGTAGCATTGTCACCTCATAGCAAGACGTTGTCCTGTTCGATTCTCAGCTAGAGCGTCTTCTGTGTGGAGGCATACGTAAATGGGGCGTGCGTTCGTTGAAGGTTGTGCCTTCGTTGAAGGTTGTGCATCAGGGTTGGTAACCTGGTACGTAAAAATCTACTACCAATCATTAGCTGACCGGAGTTCTGCTGTGGTGACCCCTAACCAGGAAAAGCCGAAAGACACACACTTTTTCACAAGGTTTATAGATATATATATATATATATATATATATATATATATATATATAAATTTAGATTCAGAGCACATCCTTCTTTGTCCTACACTAGAAGAATCTTCCCAAAGCTCTTCATTAAAAGAGCGTCCTTGGGACAGACTGTTCGCAATTTCATACTCCTCGTAGATTGTATGTCAAATCAGGGCAAAAGTCAACCATCCTGTACTGTCTGATGTCCTTGTAATGACCAGTTGAAGTTGCCATTACAGTTAGTCACAATTCGTAAAAGATGGTAACGGGTAGAAATTTCATTTCTGCCAAATAGGCTGCAACGCAAATGTAACTTTCAACAAAAGAAATTTTCAATGATAAAGATAACATATGACTTCCATATATCTTCATTCCACTGAATATATCACGAAAGAAATTTTTCATAATTCAAATCATTCAATGAACTGAAGTGAATATCCTGGAGAGATGTCTTTCAGAATTTTGTGACTTATGCAAAGTAGCGGAACAAATTAACCAACCAAAGCCTTTTTTTGCGCTGTTCAAAGGTTATTGGTGTCCAGTGATGTAGGTTTCTAAAGTTTGTAATAGGATTATCTGCTCAGGTTGTATCCAATTGCTAGTGAGTAAGATGTACATTAGAGGGTACGTGGTGCACTCTTACAATAATAAATTGCTTGTAGCATGTTCTTTTTTCTAAAAATGAAAATACAGAAAAAATTCTGTAATGCAAGGACACAACAGTGCTTGTACTTTCCCTATTTTATTGTAGTTCCATTTTTCACCATGTTCATAATATCGTCTTTTTACAGATTTATTCATTCTACATCAACGTGACTCCCTATATATGGAAAGTATTGTATAGCTCACACTTTGTTGTCAGCAATGGTGGTATCTTTCTATTTTACTTATTTTTTACATATAGCACCTGGTGTCAATATAAGTGCCAACTTAAACTGTGCTTTTCCCTTGTTTAATTACCAGCGGTAATAAGAGCGTGCATCTCCCATTGGATATGTTACAAATGAAGATTCTCATAGTTCAGATTGTACTGAAATGAGTGTTCTGGCAGGATATCTTTCAAAATTTTAGAGCTTATGCAAAATAGTGGAATAATTGAACCAATCATAACCTTACTTCCGCTATTCCAAAAGTTGTTAATGTCCAATAACGTCAGAGGTTTCTAGAGTTTGTCATAGGGTTATCAGCTATAGTTGTATCCAGTTACCAGTAAGTAGGTCATTAAAATTACAAAGAGCGTGATAACTTTCGTGGTAATCAGTTGCTTGCACCGTATTCTTTCTCCAAAAGTGAAGGTGCAGAGATCTCTCCAATATAGAGACACACAATAGTGCTTGTACTTCCCTGTTTCCTTACAGTTCCATTCCTCACCACAATTTCAACATTGCCTCCCTACAAATCCATCCACTTCATTTCCTTATAGGCTGTTTCATATACAAAGTCACTTAATGCACAAGGTATTTGATCCACATTTGATGGTCAGTGGTGGTGGAATCTTTCTATTTTGCTTATTTCTTTATACGTTTTGCTTGTTTCTTTATACAAGACAATACCAAAACAATAAGTAGATGTAATGTGAATACCAATGTAGGCTACACATTTACCATGCTTAAATAACAGCAGTGGTAAGAACTTTCTAATGTACTTGTAAGTTTGTATACGTGTCATATGTCATATAATCCAAGTTCCTTGTCATGTCATATGTGAGGAAACGGGAAGTACTTGCTATATGGTCAATGGAGAAATAGAAACATCTGTGCATAGAAAATCATTCTAGCCTCTGGTGGGGGTGGGGTCAAGGCAGATAAATCTGATGTAGATGACCATCAACTCAGAGCTATTACCTGCTTCTACAGGTACATCTATTGCAAGCTGGACAGCTAAAGAATCCATTCAAGACTTCTTGGTCGTCTTACGTAGCAGGAGTATCTCGAGTTTAAAGGATTCTGCCATAGGACCCTGGGCTACATGTTTAAGCCATTGGATCTCAAGAAACTACCAGGGAAGACAAACTGCTTCTGAGTGTCTTGGGCACCATTGCCTTTACAGACACTACAAGAGGTATGGTCACGGGAAGCAGCCCAACAAGGACAATATTTGTGACAATCCTTATGGGGAATACTCCTCCCGCAATGACATTTTCCCTTATTGAACAGTATAAGTTTTAGTTGGCAAAAATACCTCCAAATGAATTTCAACTGGT
>NC_056733.1:1596650355-1596817855 GCF_019279795.1 Protopterus annectens
TTAAAAAAAATAAAAATTTTTCATAGCAAATAGAATTCAAGTTGAAATTAAAACAGAAATATTTAATCAGAATTTTAGATTGTTAGAAAAGCCAGTAAATTCCACAGAAGAAGATTTAAAAGAAACAAAACAAGCCGAAAATAGAATCAGAGCTTAACCTTTAAACCCCTAAAAAAGGGAAAATTCAAAAAAACAAAAATGGGAAAATAAAACAAATTCCAAAATTAAGAAAATTAAAACGAAATTTTTAAAATAAAAAAAACCTTAACAATCAGATAAAGTTGTTAGACTTTTAATAACCCATAAAAAAATAAGGGAAAATTTCAGGATTTTTTTAAAACAGCAAGCCGAAAATATATAAAAAATTATTGGGAAAAATTAAAAATAAAACCTCGAAAGTAAAAATTTTAAAAAAAAATAATTAACGGGAAAAATCCAGATTTTTAAAACAATTAGCCGGGCAAAATTTCCAACGGGAATTTAAAATTAAAACCCAGAAATATTAAAAATCACAACAAAAATTTTCCAGTTTTTGGGGTAACCAGAAAACCCCCGGGAAAGTTTAACAGTTTAAAGGAATTTAAAACAGAAAACAATCCAGAATTAAAACAATTCAGCGGGCAAATTAAAAAATTCAAAAATTAAAAATTTAAATTTTAAAGAAAATAAAAAAAAAAATTTTTTCCAAAAATTTAAAATCATTTGGCCAAAAGTTTTCCAACTTGAAAATTTAAACAGAAATATTTTTAAATCAGCAAGTTAAGAATTCAGATAAAAAACTTTAGCCATTTTAAAATCCAACAGAAATGGAAGAATTTCAAACAGAAAAAAAAAAAGCGAAAATAATAAAAAAAGTTTAAAAAATTTTAAAAATCCTCGAAATTTAAAAATTTTCAGGAAATAAACAAAAAATTCCAAAAATTTAAAAAAATTTCCCAGAAAAAATTTTTCCAACGGGAATGAAAGTTTAAAACCAGAAATATTTTAAATCAGCAATTAGTAGATAACACAAACCCAGACCGGGAAATTCCAACAGAAATGAAGATTTCAAACAGAAAAAAAAAAAGCCGAAAATAATAAAAAATTTTGGGAAAAATTTTAAAAACCAGAATGAAGGTTAAATAAAGGAAAAATTAAACAGAAAAATCCAGATTGTTTGAGAATCAAACTTCAGCCAGAACTCCAAGAGTTTCCAACAGTGTATGCAAGAATTTACAAAGAGAAACTATTTTTAAATCAGCAAGCCTTGAAGCAATCAGATAACACAAAAGCTGTTAGACCAGTTTTATAAACTCCTCCACAGGAATAGGGGACAGCAGTTTCAGGACAGATGAGAAAAGAAAACATTGCCGGAAAATATATAAATTAATTCAATCAGGCAGAAAAAAAATATTTCAGTCAGGCAAAATTAAGACAATGCAAAACTCTGAAAGGTTAAAATGCCAAGAAATATACTTATCAATCAGCGATATATTTCCAGATTGTTTGAGAATCACACTTCAGACAGAACACCAGGAGTTTCCAAAAGTGTATGCAAGAATTTACAAACAGAAACTATTTTTAAATCAGCAAGCCTTGAAGCAATCAGATAACACAAAAGCTGTTAGACCAGTTTTATAAACTCCACCTCAGAAATAGGGGTAAGCAGTTTCAAGACAGATGAGAAACAAAACAATTCCAGAAAATATATAAAATAATTCAGTCAGGCAAAATTAAGACAATGCAGGGCTCTGAAAGGTTAAAATGCCAAGAAATATACTTATCAATCAGCGATATATTTCCAGATTGTTTGAGAATCACACTTCAGCCAGAACACCAGGAGTTTCCAACAGTGTATGCAAGAATTTACAAACAGAAACTATTTTTAAATCAGCAAGCCTTGAAGCAATCAGATAACACAAAAGCTGTTAGACCAGTTTTATAAACTCCACCTCAGAAATGGGGGTAGCACTTTCAGGACAGATGAGAACAGAAAACAATGCCAGAAAATATGTAAATTAATTCAGTCAGGCAAAATTAAGACAATGCAGAACACTGAAAGGTTGAAATGGCAAGAAATATACTTATCAGTCATGGATATATTTCCAGATTGTTTGAGAATCACACTTCAGCCAGAACACCAGGAGTTTCCAATAGTGTATGCAATAATTTACAAACAGAAACTATTTTTAAATCAGCAAGCCTTGAAGCACTAAGATAACACAAAAGCTGTTAAACCAGTTTTATAAACTCCTCCTCAGAAATAGGGGGTAAGCAGTTTCAGCACAGTTGAGAAACAGAAAACAATGCAAGAAAATAAATAAAATAATTCAGTCAGGCAAAATTATGACAATGCAGAAATCTGAAAGGTTAAAATGCCAAGAAATATACTTATCAATAAGTGATATATTTCCAGATTGTTTGAGAATCACACTTTAGCCAGAACACCAGGAGTTTCCAACAGTGTATGCAAGAATTTACAAACAGAAACTATTTTTAAATCAGCAAGCCTTGAAGCAATCAGATAACACAAAAGCTGTTGGACCACTTTTATAAACTCCACCTCAGAAATAGGGGTAAGCAGTTAAAGGACAGATGAGAAACAGAAAACAATGCCAGAAAATATATAAAATAATTCAGTCAGGAAAAATTAAGACAATGCAGAACTCTGAAAGGTTAAAATGCCAAGAAATATACTTATCAATCAGCGATATATTTCCAGATTGTTTGAGAATCACACTTCAGCCAGAACACCAGGAGTTTCCAACAGTGTATGCAGGAATTTACAAACAGAAACTATTTTTAAATCAGCAAGCCTTGAAGCAATCAGATAACACAAAAGCTGTTAAACCAGTTTTATAAACTCCACCTCAGAAATAGGGGTAAGCAGTTTCAGGACAGATGACAACAGAAAACAATGGCAGAAAATATATAAAATAATTCAGTCAGGCAAAATTAAGACAATGCAGAACTCTGAGAGGTTAAAATGCCAAGAAATATACTTATTAATCAATGATATATTTCCAGATTGTTTGAGAAGCACACTTTAGCCAGAACACCAGGAGTTTCCAACAGTGAATGCAAGAATTTACAAACAGAAACTAGTTTTACTTCAGCAAGCCTTGAAGCAATCAGATAACACAAAAGCTCTTAGACCAGTTTTATAAACCCCACCTCAGAAATAAGGGGTAAGCAGTTTCAGGACAGATGAGAACAGAAAACAATGCCAGAAAATATATAAAATAATTCAGTCAGGCAAAATTAAGGCAATGCAGAACTCAAAATGGTTAAAATGCCAAGAAATATACTTATCAATCAGAGATTTATTTCCAGATTGTTTGAGAACCACACTTCAGCGGAACACTAGTAGTTTTCAACAGTGTATGCAAGAATTTATAGACAGAAATTAGTTTTAAATCAGCAATACTTGAAGCAATCAGATATCACAATAGCTTTTAGACCAGGTTTATAAACTCCACCACCGGAATAGGGGGAATAAGCTTCAGGACAGAGGAGAAACAGAAAACAACGGCAGAAAATATATAAAAATAATGCAGTCAGGCAATTTTAAGATAATTCAGAACTCTGAAAGGTTAAGATGCAAAGAAATATATGTATCAATCAGTAATATATTTCTGGATTGTATGAGAATTACACTTCAGCCAGAACCCCAGGAGTTTCCAACACTGTTTGCAAGAATTTACAAACAGAAACTATTTTTAAATCAGCAAGCCTTGAAGCAATCAGATAACACAAAAGCTGTTAGACCAGTTTTATAAACTCCACCTCAGAAATAGGGGTAAGCAGTTTCAGGAAAGATGAGAAACAGAAAACAATGCCAGAAAATATATAAAATAATTCAGTCAGGCAAAATTAAGACAATGCAGAACTCTGAAAGGTTAAAATGCCAAGAAATATACTTATCAATCAGCGATATATTTCCAGATTGTTTGAGAATCACACTAGCCAGAACACCAGGAGTTTCCAACAGTGAATGCAAGAATTTACAAACAGAAACTATTTTTAAATCAGCAAGCCTTGAAGCAATCAGATAACACAAAAGCTGTTAGACCAGTTTTATAAACTCCACCTCAGAAATAGGGGTAAGCAGTTTCAGGACAGATGAGAAAAAGAAAACAATGCCAGAAAATATATAAAATAATTCAGTCAGACAAAATTAAGACAATGCAGAACTCTGAAGGGTTAAAATGCCATGAAATGTACTTATAAATCAGTGATAAGTTTCCAGATTGTTTGAGAATCATACTGCAGCCAGAATACCAGGAGTTTCCAACAGTGAATGCAAGAATTTAGAAACAGAAACTATTTTTAAATCAGCAAGCCTTTTAGCAGTCAGATAACACAAAAGCTGTTAGACCAGTTTTATAAACTCCACCTCAGAAATAGGGGGTAAGCAGTTTCAGGACAGATGAGAACAGAAAACAATGCCAGAAAATATATAAAATAATTCAGTCAGGCAAAATTAAGACAATGCAGAACTCTGAAAGGTTAAAATGCCAAGAAATATACTTATCAATCAGTGATATATTTCCAGATTGTTTGAGAATCACACTAGCCAGAACACAGGAGTTTCCAACAGTGAATGCAAGAATTTACAAACAGAAACTATTTTTTAATCAGCAAGCCTTGAAGCAATCAGATAACACAAAAGCTGTTAGACCAGTTTTATTAACTCCACCTCAGAAATAGGGGGAAGCAGTTTCAGGACAGATGAGAACAGAAAACAATGCCAGAAAATATATAAAATAATTCAGTCAGGCAAAATTAAGACAATGCAGAAGTCTGAAAGGTTAAAATGCCAAAAAGTATACTTATCAATCAGTGATATATTTCCAGATTGTTTGAGAATCACACTTTAGCCAGAACAACAGGAGTTTCCAACAGTGAATGCAAGAATTTACAAACAGAAACTAGTTTTACTTCAGCAAGCCTTGAAGCAATCAGATAACACAAAAGCTCTTAGACCAGTTTTATAAACTCAGCCTCAGAAATAGGGGTAAGCAGTTTCAGGACAGATGAGAACAGAAAACAATGCCAACAAATATATAAAACAATTCAGTCAGGCAAAATTAAGACAATGCAGGACACTGAAATGTTAAAATGGCAAGAAATATACTTATCAATCAGCGATGTATTTCCAGATTGCTTGAGAATCACACTTCAGCCAGAACACCAGGAGTTTCCAACAGTGAATGCAAGAATTTACAATCAGAAACTAGTTTTAATTCAGCAAGCCTTGAAGCAATCAGATAACACAAAAGCTGTTAGACGAGTTTTATAAACTCCACCTCAGAAATAGGGGTAAGCAGTTACAGGACAGATGAGAACAGAAAACAATGCCAGAAAATATATAAAACAATTCAGTCAGGCAAAATTAAGACAATGCAGAACTCTGAAAGGTTAAAATGCCAAGAAATATACTTATCAATCAGTGATATATTTCCAGATTGTTTGAGAATCACACTTCAGCCAGAACACCAGGAGTTTCCAACAGTGAATGCAAGAATTTACAAACAGAAACTATTTTTAAATCAGCAAGCCTTGAAGCAATCAGATAACACAAAAGCTGTTAGACCAGTTTTATAAACTCCACCTCAGAAATAGGGGGTAAGCAGTTTCAGGACAGATGAGAACAGAAAACAATGCCAGAAAATATATAAAATAATTCAGTCAGGCAAAATTAAGACAATGCAGAACTCTGAAAGGTTAAAATGCCAAGAAATATACTTATCAATCAGTGATATATTTCCAGATTGTTTGAGAATCACACCAGCCAGAACACCAGGAGTTTCCAACAGTGAATGCAAGAATTTACAAACAGAAACTATTTTTAAATCAGCAAGCCTTGAAGCAATCAGATAACACAAAAGCTGTTAGACCAGTTTTATAAACTCCACCTCAGAAATAGGGGTAAGCAGTTTCAGGACAGATGAGAACAGAAAACAATGCCAGAAAATATATAAAACAATTCAGTCAGGCAAAATTAAGACAATGCAGAACTCTGAAAGGTTAAAATGCCAAGAAATATACTTATCAATCAGTGATATATTTCCAGATTGTTTGAGAATCACACTAGCCAGAACCCAGGAGTTTCCAACAGTGAATGCAAGAATTTACAAACAGAAACTATTTTTAAATCAGCAAGCCTTGAAGCAATCAGATAACACAGAAGCTGTTAGACCAGTTTTATAAACTCCACCTCAGAAATAGGGGGTAAGCAGTTTCAGGACAGATGAGAACAGAAAACAATGCCAGAAAATATATAAAATAATTCAGTCAGGCAAAATTAAGACAATGCAGAACTCTGAAAGGTTAAAATGCCAAGAAATATACTTATCAATCAGTGATATATTTCCAGATTGTTTGAGAATCACACTAGCCAGAACACCAGGAGTTTCCAACAGTGTATGCAAGAATTTACAAACAGAAACTATTTTTAAATCAGCAAGCCTTGAAGCAATCAGATAACACAAAAGCTGTTAGACCAGTTTTATAAACTCCACCTCAGAAATAGGGGGTAAGCAGTTTCAGGACAGATGAGAACAGAAAACAATGCCAGAAAATATATAAAACAATTCAGTCAGGCAAAATTAAGACAATGCAGAACTCTGAAAGGTTAAAATGCCAAGAAATATACTTATCAATCAGTGATATATTTCCAGATTGTTTGAGAATCACACTTCAGCCAGAACACCAGGAGTTTCCAACAGTGAATGCAAGAATTTACAAACAGAAACTATTTTTAAATCAGCAAGCCTTGAAGCAATTAGATTACACAAAAGCTGTTAGACCAGTTTTATAAGCTCCACCTCAGAAATAGGGGTAAGCAGTTACAGGACAGATGAGAACAGAAAACAATGCCAGAAAATATATAAAACAATTCCGTCAGGCAAAATTAAGACAATGCAGAACTCTGAAAGGTTAAAATGCCAAGAAATATACTTATCAATCAGTGATATATTTCCAGATTGTTTGAGAATCACACTTCAGCCAGAACACCAGGAGTTTCCAACAGTGAATGCAAGAATTTACAAACAGAAACTATTTTTAAATCAGCAAGCCTTGAAGCAATCAGATAACACAAAAGCTGTTAGACCAGTTTTATAAACTCCACCTCAGAAATAGGGGTAAGCAGTTTCAGGACAGATGAGAACAGAAAACAATGCCAGAAAATATATAAAACAATTCAGTCAGGCAAAATTAAGACAATGCAGAACTCTGAAAGGTTAAAATGCCAAAAATATTCTAATCAATCAGCGATATATTTCCAGGTTGTTTCAGAATCAAACTTCAGCCAGAGCACCAGGAGTTACCAACAGTGTATGCAAAAATTTACAAACAGAAACTATTTTTAAATCAGCAGGCCTTGAAGCAAACAGATAACAGAAAAGCTGGTAGACCAGTTTTATAAGCTCCACCACATGAAACAGTTTCAGGTCAGATGAGAACTGAAAACAATGCAAGAAATAATATAAAATAATTTAGTCAGGCAAAATTAAGACAATGCAGAACTCTGAAAGGTTAAAATGCCAAGAAATATACTTATCAATCAGTGATATATTTCCAGATTGTTTGAGAATCACACCAGCCAGAACACCAGGAGTTTCCAACAGTGTATGCAAGAATTTACAAACAGAAACTATTTTTAAATCAGAAAGTCTTGAAGCAATCAGATAACACAAAAGCTGTTAGAACCGTTTTATAAACTCCACCACAGGAATGGGCAAAGCAGTTTCAGGACAGATGAGAAACATACAACAGTGGCAGAAAATATATAAAATAATTCAGTCAGGCAAAATTAAGACAAAGCAGAACTCTGAAAGGGTAAAATGCCAAGAAATATACTTATCAATCAGTGATATATTTCCAGATTGTTTGAGAATCACAGTGCAGCCATAAAACCAGGCATTTCTAACAGAGTATGCAGTAATTTACAAACAGAAAGTATTTTTAAATCAGCAAGCTTTGAAGCAATCAGATAACAGAGTCGTTTTATAAACTCCACCTCAGAAATAGGGGTAAGCAGTTTCAGGACAGACGAGAACAGAAAACAATGCCAGAAAATATATAAAATAATTCAGTCAGGCAAAATTAAGACAACCCAAAACTCTGAAAGGTTAAAATGCCAAGAAATATACTTGTCAATCAGTGATATATTTCTAGATTGTTTGAGAATCATTCTTCAGCCAGAACACCTGGAGTTTCCTACAGTGTATGCAAGAATTTACAAACAGAAACTATTTCTAAATCAGTAAGCCTTGAAGCAATCAGATAACACAAAAGCTGTTAGACCAGTTTTCTAAACTCCACCTCAGAAATAGGGGTAAGCAGTTTCTGGACAGATGAGAAATAGAAAACAATACCAGATAATAAATAAAATAATTCAGTCAGGCAAAATTAAGACAATGTAAATATCTGAAAGGTTAAAATGCCAAGAAATATACTTATCAATCAGCGATATATTTCCAGATTGTTTGAGAATCACACTTCAGCCAAAACACCATGAGGTTCCAACAGTGTATGCAAGAATTTACAAACAGAAAGTATTTTTAAATCAGCAAACCTTAAAGCAATCAGTTAACACACAAGTTGTTAGACCAGTTTTATAAACTCCAGCACAGGAATGGGGGTAAACAGTTTCAGGACAGGTGGGAAACAGAAAACAATGCCAGAAAATATATAAAATAATTCAGTCATGCAAAATTAAGACAATGCAGAACTCTGAAAGGTTAAAATGCCAAGAAATATACTTATCAATCAGTGATATATTTCCAGATTGTTTGAGGATCATACTTCAGCCAAAACACCAGGAGTTTCCAACAGTGTATGCAAGAATTTACAAACAGAAATGATTTTTAAATCAGCAAGCCATGAAAAAAATCAGATAACACAAAAGCTGTTAGACCAGTTTTATAAACTCCTCCACTGTAATAGGGGTATGCAGTTTGAGGACAGATGAGAAACATAAAACAATGTCAGAAAATATATAAAATAATTCAGTTTGGCAAAATTAAGACAATGCAGAATTCTGAAAGGTTAACATGCCAAGAAATGTACTTATCAATCAGTGATATAGTTCTAGATTGCTTGAGAATCACACTTCAGCCAGAACACCAGGAGTTTCCAACAGTGTATGTAAGAATCTACAAACAGAAACTATTTTTATATCAGCAAGCCTTGGAGCAATCAGATAACACAAAAGCTGTTAGACCAGTTTTATAAACTCCACCTCAGAAATAGGGGTAAAGCAGTTTCAGGACAGATGAGAAACAAAACCATGCCAGAAAATATATAAAATAATTCAGTCAGGCAAAATTAAGACAATGCAGATCTCTGAAAGGTTAAAATGTCAAGAAATATAATTATCAATCAGTGATATATTTCCAGATTGTTTGAGAATCAAACTTCAGCCAGAACACCAGGAGTTTCCAACAGTGTATGCAAGAATTTACAAACAGAAACTATTTTTAAATCAGCAAGCCTTGAAGCAATCAGATAACAGAAAAGCTGTTAGACCAGTTTTATAAATTCCACCTCAGAAATAGGGGTAAGCAGTTTCAGGACAGATGAGAACAGAAAACAATGCCAGAAAATATATAAATTAATTTAGTCAGGCAAAATTAAGACAATGCAGATATTTGAAAGATTAAAATGCCAACAAATATACTTATCAATCAGAGATATATTTCCAGATTGTTTGAGAATCACACTTCAGCCAGAACACCAGGAGTTTCCAACAGTGTATGCAAGAATTTACAAACAGAAGGTATTTTTAAATCTGCAAGCCTTGAAGCAATCAGATAATGCAAAAGCTGTTAGACCAGTTTTCTAAACTCCACCATAGGAATAGGGTGGAAGCAGTTTCAGCATAGATGAGAAACAGAAAACAATGCCAGAAAATATATAAAATAATTCAATCAGGCAAAATTAAGACAATGCAGAACTCTGAAAGGTTAAAATGCCAAGAAATATACTTATCAATCAGTGATATATTTCCAAATTGTTTGAGAATCCCACTTCAGCGGGAACACCAGGAGTTTCCAACAGTGTATGTAAGAATTTAAAAACAGAAACTGTTTTTAAATCAGCAAGCCTTGAAGCAATCAGATAGCACAAAAGCTGTTTGACCAGTTTTATAAACTCCACAACAGTAATGGGGGGAAGCAGTTTCAGGACAGATGAGGAAAAAGAAAACAATGCCAAAAAATGTATAAAATAATTCAGTCAGGCAAAATTAAGACAATGCAGATCTCTGAATGTAAAATTCCAAGAAATATACTTATCATTCAGTGATATATTTTGAAATTGTTTGAGAATCACAATTCAGCCAGAACACCAGGAGTTTCCAACAGTGTATGCAAGAATTTACAAACAGAAACTATTTTTAAATCAGCAAGCCTTGAAGGAATCAGATAACACAAAAGTTGTTAGACCAGTTTTATAAACTCCACCACAGGAATAGGGGCGAGCAGTTTCAGGACAGATGAGAAACAGAAAACAATGCCAGAAAATACATAAAATAAGTTAGTCCGGCAAAATTAAGACAATGCAGAACTCTGAAATGTTAAAATGCTAAGAAATATACTTATCAATCAGTGATATATTTCCGAATTTTTTGAGAATCACACTGCAGCCAGAAACTAGGAGTTTCCCACAGTGTATGCAGGAATTTACAAACAGAAACTATTTTTAAATTAGCAAGCCTTGAAGCAATCATATAACACAAAAAACTGTTAGACCAGTTTTATAAACTCCACCTCAGAAATGGGGGTTAAGCAGTTTCAGGACAGATGAGAAACAGAAAACAATGCCAGAAAATATATAAAATAATTCAGACAGGCAAATTTAAGACAATTCAGAACTGTGAGAGGTTAAAATGTGAAGAAATATACTTATCGATCACTGGTATATTTCCAGATTGTTTGAGAATCACACTTCAGCCAGAAAACCAGGAGTTTCCAACAGTGTTTGCAAGAATTTACAAACAGAAACTATTTTTAAATCAGCAAGCCTTGAAGCAATCAGATAACACAAAAGCTGTTAGACCAGTTTTACAAACTCCTCCTCAGATATAGGGGAAGCAGTTTCAGGACAGATGAGAACTGAAAACAATGGCAGATAATATATAAAATAATTCAGTCAGGCAAAATTAAGACAACCCAGTACTCAAAAAGGTTTAAATACCAAGAAATATACATATCAATCAGTGATATATTTCCAGATTGTTTGAGAATCACTCTTCATCCAGAACACCAGGAGTTTCCAACAGTGCATGCAAGAATTTACAAAAAGAAACTATTTTTAATCAGCAAGCATTGAAGCAACCAGGTAACACAAAAGCTGTTAGAGCAGTTTTAACAACTCCACCTCAGAAATAGGGGGGAAGAAGTTTCAGGACAAATGAGAAACATAAAAAAATGCCAGAAAATATATAAAATAATTCAGTCAGGCAAAATTAAGACAACACAGAACTCTGAAAGGTTAAAATGCCAAGAAATATACATATCAATCAGCAATCTATTTCCAGATTGTTAGAGAATCACACTAGAAAGAACACCAGGATTTTCCAACAGTGTATGAAAAAATTTACAAACAGAAACTATTTTAAATCAGCAAGCCTTGAAGCAATTTAGGTAACACAAAAGCTGTTAGACCAGTTTTCTAAACTCCACCTCAGAAATAGGGGTAAGCAGTTTCAAAACAGATGAGAAACAGAAAACAATGCCAGAAAATATATAAAATAATTCAGTCAGGCAAAATTAATTCAATGCACAACTCTGAAAGGTTAAAATGCCCGTTAATAAACTGATCAATCAGCGATACATTTCTAGATTGCTTGAAAATCACACTTCAGCCAAAACACCATGAAGTTCCAACAGTGTATGCAAGAATTTACAAACAGAAACTATTTTTAAATCAGCAAGCCTTTAAGCAATCAGATAACACAAAATCTGTTAGACCAGGTTTATAAACTCCACCACAGGAATGGGGTGAGCAGTTTCAGGGTACATGAGAAACAGAAAACAATGCCAGAAAATTTATAAAATATTTCAGTCAGGCAAAATTCAGACAATGTAGAACTTTGAAAGGTTAAAATGGCAGAAAATATATTTATCAATCAGCGATATATTTCCAGATTATTTGGGAATTACACTTCAGCCAGAACACCAGGAATTTCCAACAGTGTATGCAAGAATTTACAAACAGAAACTATTTTTAAATCAGCAAGCCTTGAAGCAATCAGATAACACAAAAGCTGTTAGACCAGTTTTATAAACACCACCTCAGAAATAGGGTGAAGCAGTTTCAGGACAGATGAGAAACAGAAAACAATGCCAGAAAATACATAAAATAATTTAGTCAGGCAAAATTAAGACAATGCAGAACTCTGAAAGGTTAAAATGCCAAGAAATATACTTATCAATCAGTGATATATTTCCAGATTATTTGAAAATCACACTTCAGCCAGACCACTAGGAGTTTCCAACAGTGTATGCAGGAATTTACAAACAGAAACTATTTTTAAATCAGCAAGCCTTGAAGCAATCAGATAACACAAAAGCTGTTAGACCAGTTTTATAAACTTCACCACAGAAATAAGAGGTAAGCAGTTTCAGGACAGATGAGAAACAGAAAAAAATGCCAGAAAATATATAAAATAATTCAGTCAGGCAAAATTAAGACAATGCAGAACTCTGAAAGGTTAAAATGTCAATAAATATACTTATCAATCAGTGATATATTTCCAGATTGTTTGAGAATCACACTTCAGCCAGAACACCAGGAGTTTCCAATAGTGTATGCAAGAATTTACAAACAGAAACTATTTTTAAATCAGCAAGCCTTGAAGCAATCAGATAACACAAAAGCTGTTAGTCCAGTTTTTTAAGCTCCACCTCAGAAATAGGGGATGCAGTTTCAGGACAGATGAGAAACAGAAAACAATGCCAGAAAATATATAAAATAATTCAGTCAGGCAAAATATAGACAATGCAGAACTCTGAAAGGTTAAGATGCCAAGAAATATACTTATCAATCAGTGATATATTTCCAGATTGTTTGAGAATCACACTTCAGCCAGAAAACCAGGAGTTTCCAACAGTGTTTGCAAGAATTTACAAACATAAACTATTTTTAAATTAGCAAGCCTTGAAGCAATCAGATAACAGAAAAGCTGTTACACCAGTTTTATAAACTCTACCACAGGAGTAGGGGACTTACAGTTTCAGGACAGATGAGAACTGAAAACAATGGCAGATAATATATAAAATAATTCAGTCAGGCAAAATTAAGACAACCCAGTACTCAAAAAGGTTTAAATACCAAGAAATATACATATCATTCAGCAATATATTTCCAGATTGTTTGAGAATTACACTTCAGCCAGAACACCAGGAGTTTCCAACAGTGTATGCAAGAATTTACAAACAGAAACTATTTTTAAACCAGCAAGCCTTGAAGGAATCAGATAACACAAAAGCTGTTAGACCAGTTTTATACACTCCACCACAGGAATGGGGGTAGCACTTTCAGGACAGATGAGAAACAGAAAACAATGCCAGAAAATATATAAAATAATTCAGTCAGGCAAAATTAAGACAATGCAGAACTCTGAAAGGTTAAAATGCCAAGAAATATACTTATCAATCAGTGATATATTTCCAGATTATTTGAGAATCACACTTCAGCCAGAACACCATGAGTTTCCAACAGTGTATGCAAGAATTTACAAACAGAAACTATTTTTAAATCAGCAAGCCTTGAAGCAATCAGATAACACAGAAGCTGTTAAACCAGTTTTATAAACCCCACCTCAGAAATAGGGGAAGCAGTTTCAGGACAGACGAGAAACAGAAAATGCAAGAAAATGTATAAAATAATTCACTCATGCAAAATTAAGACAATGCAGAACTCTGAAAGGTTAAAATGCCAAGAAATATACTTATCAATCAGAGATATATTTCCAGATAGTTTGAGAATCAAATTTCAGCAAGAACACCAGGAGTGTCCAACAGTGTATGCAAGAATTTACAAACAGAAACTATTTTTAAATCAGCAAGCCTTTAAGCAATCAGATAACACAAAATCTGTTAGACCAGGTTTATAAACTCCACCAAAGGAATGGAGGGAAACAGTTTCAGGACAGATGAGAAACAGAAAACAATGCCAGAAAATATATGAAATATTTCACTCAGGCAAACTTAAGACAATGCAGAACTCTGAAAGGTTAAAATGCCAAGAAATATACTTAGCATTCAGTGACATATTTCCAGATTGTTTGAAAATCACACTTCAGCCAGAACACCAGGAGTTTCCAACAGTGTATGGAAGAATTTAAAAACAGAAACTATTTTTAAATCAGCAAGCCTTGAAGCAATCAGATAACACAAAAGATGTTAGACCAGTTTTATAAACTCCACCACAGGAATGGGGGTAGCAGTTTCAGGACAGATGAGAAACAGAAAACAATGCCAGAAAATATATAAAATAATTCAGTCAGGCAAAATTAAGACAATGCAGAACTCTGAAAGGTTAAAATGCTAAGAAATATACTTATCAATCAGCGATATATTTCCAGATTGCTTGAGAATCAGACTTCAGCCAGAACACCAGGAGTTTCCAACAGTGTATGCAAGAATTTACAAACAGAAACTATTTTTAAACCAGCAAGCCTTGAAGGAATCAGATAACACAAAAGCTGTTAGACCAGTTTTATACACTCCTCCACAGGAATGGGGGTAGCACTTTCAGGACAGATGAGAAACAGAAAACAATGCCAGAAAATATATAAAATAATTCAGTCAGGCAAAATTATAACAATGCAGATATTTCAAATGTTAACATTCCAAGAAATATACTTATCAATCAATGATATATTTCTAGATTGTTAGAGAATCACACTTCGGCCAGAACACCAAGAGTTTCCAACAGTGTATGCAAGAATTTACAAACAGAAACTATTTTTAAATCAGCAAGCCTTGAAGCAATCAGATAACACAAAAGTTGTTAGACCAGTTTGATAAACTCCTCCACAGGAATAAAGGGGAAGCAGTTTCAGGACAGATGAGAAACATAAAACAATGCCAGAAAATATCTAAAATAATTCAGTCAGGCAAAATTAAGACAATGCAAAACTCTGAAAGGTTAAAATGCCGAGAAATATACTTATCAGTCAGTGATATATTTACAGATTGTTTGAGAATCACACTTCAGCCAGACCACTAGGAGTTTCCAACAGTGTATGCAAAAATTTGCAGACAGAAACTATTTTTAAATCAGCAAGCCTTGAAGCAATTAGATAACAGAAAATCTGTTAGACCAGTTTTATAAACTCCACCTCAGAAATAGGGGTAAGCAGTTTCAAGACAGATGAGAAACAAAAAACAATGCCAGAAAATATATAAAATAATTCAGTCAGTCAAAATTAAGACAATGCAGAACTCTGAAAGGTTAAAATTCCAAGAAATATACTTATCAATCAGCGATATATTTCCAGATTTTTTGAGAATCACACTTCAGCCAGAACACCAGGAGTTTCCAACAGTGTATGCAAGAATTTACAAACAGAAACTATTTTTAAATCAGCAAGCCTTGAAGCAATCAGATAACACAAAAGCTGTTAGACCAGTTTTATAAACTCCAGCACAGGAATGGGGGAAACAGTTTCAGGACAGGTGAGAAACAGAAAACAATGCCAGAAAATATATAAAATAATTCAGTCAGGCAAAACTAAGAAAATGCAGATCTCTGAAAGGTTAAAATTCCAACAAATATACTTATCAATCAGTGATATATTTCCAGATTGTTTGAGAATCACACTTCAGCCAGAACACCAGGAGTTTCCAACAGTGTATGCAAGAATTTACAAACAGAAACTATTTTTTAAATCAGCAAGCCTTGAAGCAATCAGATAACACAAAAGCTGTTAGACCAGTTTTATAAACTCCACCACAGAAATATGGGAAGGAGTTTCAAGACAGATGAGAAACAGAAAACAATGCCAGAAAATATATAAAATAATTCAGTCAGGCAAAATTAAGACAATGCAGAACTCTGAAAGGTTAAAATGGCAAGAAATATACTTATCATCAGTGATATATTTCCAGATTGTTTGAGAATCACACTTCAGCCAGAACACCAGGAGTTTCCAACAGTGTATGCAGGAATTTACAAACAGAAACTATTTTTAAATCAGCAAGCCTTGAAGCAATCAGATAACACAAAAGCTGTTAGACCAGTTTTATAAACTCCACCACAGAAATGGGGGAAGCAGTTTCAGGACAGATGAGAAACAGAAAACAATGCCAGAAAATATATAAAATAATTCAGTCATGCAAAATTAAGACAATGCAGAACTCTGAAAGGTTAAAATGCCAAGAAATATACTTATCAATCAGTGATATATTTCCAGATTGTTTGAGAATCACTCAGCCAGAACACCAGCAGTTTTCAACAGTGTATGCAAGAGTTTGCAAACTATTTTTAAATCAACAAGCCTTGAAGCAGTCAGATAACACAAAAGATGTTAGACAAAGTTTATAAACTCCACCACAGGAATGGGGGGTAGCAGTTTCAGGAGAGATGAGAAACAGAAAACAATGCCAGAAAATATATAAAATAATTCCGTCAGGCAAAATTAAGACAATGCAAAACTCTGAAAGGTTAAAATGCCAAGAAATATACTTATCAATCAGCGATATATTTCCAGATTGTTTGAGAATCACACTTCAGCCAGAACACCAGGAGTTTCCAACAGTGTATGCAAGAATTTACAAACAGAAACTATTTTTAAATCAGCAAGCCTTGAAGCAATCAGATAACACAAAAGCTGTTAGACCAGTTTTATAAACTTCATTACAGAAATAGAGGGAAGTAGTTTCAGGACAGATGAGAAACAGAAAACAATGCCAGAAAATATATAATATAATTCAGTCAGGCAAAATTAAGACAATGCAGATCTCTGAAAGGTTAAAATGCCAAGAAATATACTTATCAATCAGTGATATATTTCCAGATTGTTTGAGAATCACACTTCATCCAGAACACCAGGAGTTTTCAACAGTGTATGCAAGAATTTACAAACAGAAACTATTTTTAAATCAGCAAGCCTTGAAGCAATCAGATAACACAAAAGCTGTTAGACCAGTTTTGTAAACTCCACCACAGGAATAGGGCTAGCAGTTTCAGGAGAGATCAGAAGCATAAAACTATGCCAGAAAATATATAAAATAGTTAAGTCAGGAAAAATTAAGACAATGCAGAACTCTGAAAGGTTAAAATTCCAAGAAATATACTTATCAATCAGCGATATATTTCCAGATTGTTTGAGAATCACACTTCAGCCAGGACACCAGGAATTTCCAATTGTTTATGCAAGAATTTACAAAAAGAAACTATTTTTAAATCAGCAAGCCTTGAAGAAATCAGATAACACAAAAGGTGTTAGACCAGTTTTATAAGCTCCACCACACAAGTAGGGGAAGCAGTTTCAGGACAGATGAGAAACATGAAATAATGCCACAAAATATGTAAAATAATTCAGTCAGGCAAAATTAAGACAATGCAGGACTCTGAAAGGTTAAAATGCCAAAAAATATACTTATCAATCAGTGATATATTTCCAGATTGGTTGAGAATCACACTTCAGCCAGAACACCAGGAGTTTCCAAAAGTGTATGCAAGAATTTACAAACAGAAACTATTTTGAAATCAGCAAGCCTTGTAGAAATCAGATAACACAAAAGCTGTTAGGCCAGTTTTATAAGCTCCACCACAGGAAAATGGGAAACAGTTTCAGGACAGATGAGAACAGAAAACAATGCCAGAAAATACATAAAATAATTCAGTAAGGCAAAATTATAACAATGCAGATATTTGAAAGGTTAACATTCCAAGAAATATACTTATCAATCAGTGATATATTTCCAGATTGTTTGAGAATCACACTTCAGCCAGAACACCAGGAGTTTCCAACAGTGTATGCAAGAATTTACAAACAGAAACTATTTTTAAATCAGCAAGCCTTGAAGCAATCAGATAACACTGAAGCTGTTAGACCAATTTTAGAAACTCCACCACAGGAATAGGAGGGTAGCAGTTTCAGGACAGATGAGAAACAGAAAACAGTGCCAGAAAATATACAAAATATTTCAGTCAGGCAAAATTAAGACAATGCAGAACTCTGAAAGGTTAAAATGCCAAAAAATATACTTAATCAGTGATATATTTCCAGACAGTTTGAGAATCACACTTCAGCGAGAATACCAGGAATTTCCAACAGTGTATGCAAGAATTAACAAACAGAAAGTATTTTTTAATCAGCAAGCCTTGAAGCAATCAGATAACTTAAAAGATGTTAGACAAGTTTTATAAACTCCATCACAGGAATGGGGCTAGCAGTTTCAGGAGAGATGAGAAACAGAAAACAATGCCAGAAAATATATAAAATAATTCAGTTAGGCAAAATTAAGACAATGCAGAACTCTGAAAGTTTAAAATGCCATGAAATATACTTAACAATGAGCGATATATTTCCAGATTGTTTGAGAATAACACTTCAGCCAGACACCAGGAGTTTCCAAAAGTGTATGCCAGAATTTACAAACAGAAAGTATTTTTAAATCAGCAAGCCTTGAAGCAATAAGATAATACAAAATATGTTAGATAAGTTATACAAACTTCACCACAGGAATAGGGGAGAAGCAGTTTCAGGACAGATGAGAAACAGAAAACAATGCCATAAAATATATAAAACAATTCAATCAGGCAAAATTCAGACAATGCAGAACTCTGAAAGGTTAAAATGCCAAGAAATATACTAATTAATCAGTAATATATTTCCAGATTGTTTGAGAATCACACTTCGGCCAGAACACCATGAGTTTCCAACAGTGTATGCAAGAGTTTACAAACAGAAACTTTTTTAAATCAGCAAACCTTGAAGCAATCAGATAACACACAAGTTGTTAGACCAGTTTTATAAACTCCACCACAGGAATAGGTGGGAGGCAGTTTCAGGAGAGATGTGAAACAGAAAACAATGCCAGAAAATATATAAAATAATTCAGTCAGGCAAAATTAAGAAAATGCAGAACTCTGAAAAGTTAAAATGCCAAGAAATATACTTATCAATCAGTGATATATTTCCAGATTGTTTGAGAATCACACTTCAGCCAGAACACCAGGAGTTTCCAACAGTGTATGCAAGAATTTACAAACAGAAACTATTTTTAAATCAGCAAGCCTTGAAGCAATCAGATAACACTGAAGCTGTTAGACCAGTTTTATAAACTCCACCACAGGAATAGGTGGGAAGCAGTTTCAGGAGAGATGTGAAACAGAAAACAATGTCAGAAAATATATAAAATAATTCAGTCAGGCAAAATTAAGACAATGCAAAACTTTGAAAGGTTAAAATGCCAAGAAATATACTTATCAATCAGCGATATATTTCCAGATTGTTTGAGAATCACACTTCAGCCAGAACACCAGGAGTTTCCAACAGTGTATGCAAGAATTGGCAAACAGAAACTATTTTTAAATCAGCAAGCCTTGAAGCAATCAGATAACACAAAATCTGTTAGACCAATTTTAGAAACTCCACCACATGAATAGGAGGGTAGCAGTTTCAGGACAGATGAGAAACAGAAAACAGTGCCAGAAAATATACAAAATATTTCAGTCAGGCACAATTTAGACACTGCAGAACACTGAAAGGTTGAAATGGCAAGAAATATACTTATCAGTCATTGATATATTTCCAGATTGTTTGAGAATCACACTTCAGCCAGAACACCAGGCGTTTACAACACTGTATGCAGGAATTTACAAACAGAAATTATTTTTAAATCAGCATGCCTTGAAGCAATCAGACAGCACAAAAGCTGTTAGACCAGTTTTATAAACTCCACCACAGAAATGGGGCTAGCAGTTTCAGGACAGATGAGAAACAGAAAACAATGCCAGAAAACATTCAAAATAATTCAGTCAGGCAAAATTAAGACAATGTAAATATCTGAAAGGTTAAAATGCCAAGAAATATACTTATCAATCAGCGATATATTTCCAGATTGTTTGAGAATCACACTTCAGCCAGAACACCAGGAGTTTCCAACAGTGTATGCAAGAATTTACAAACAGAAACTATTTTTAAATCAGCAAGCCTTTAAGCAATCAGATAACACAAAATCTGTTAGACCAGGTTTATAAACTCCACCACAGGAATGGGGAGAAGCAGTTTCAGGACAGATGAGAAACAGAAAACAATGCCAGAAAATATATAAAATAATTCAGTCAGGCAAAATTAAGACAATGCAGAACTCTGAAAGGTTAAAATTCCAAGAAATATACTTATCAATCAGCGATATATTTCCAGATTGTTTGAGAATCACACTTTGGCCAGAACACCAGGAGTTTCCAACAGTGTATGCAAGAATTTACAAACAGAAACAATTTTTAAATCATCAAGCCTTGAAGCAATCAGATAACACTGAAGCTGTTAGACCAGTTTTATAAGCTCCACCACAGGAATAGGGGAAGCAGTTTCAGGACAGATGATAAACATAAAACAATGCCAGAAATTATATAAAATAACTCAGTCAGGCAAAATTAAGACAATGCAGAACTCTGAAAGGTTAAAATGCCAAGAAATATACTTATCAATCTGCGATATATTTCCAGATTGTTTGAGAATCACACTTCAGCCAGAACACCAGGAGTTTCCAACAGTGTATGCAAGAATTTACAAACAGAAACTATTTTTAAATCAGCAAGCCTTGAAGCAATCAGATAACACAAAAGCTGTTAGACCAGTTTTATAAACTCCACCACAGGAATAGGGGGAAGCAGTTTCAGGACAGATGAGAAACAGAAAACAATGCCAGAAAATATATAAAATAATTCAGTCAGGCAAAATTAAGACAATGCAGAACTCTGAAAGGTTAAAATGCCAAGAAATATACTTATCAATCAGTGATATATTTCCAGATTGTTTGAGAATCACACTTCAGCAAGAACACCAGGAGTTTCCAACAGTGTATGCAAGAATTTGCAAACAGAAACTATTTTTAAATCAACAGGCCTTGAAGCAATCAGATAACACAAAAACTTTTGGACCAGTTTTATAAACTCTACCATAGGAATAGGGTGAAGCAGTTTCACAACAAATGACAAACAAAAAACAATGCCAGAAAATATATAAAATAATTCAGTCAGGCAAAATTATAACAATGCAGATATTTGAAAGGTTAACATTCCAAGAAATATACTTATCAATCAGTGATATATTTCCAGATTGTTTGAGAATCACACTTCGGCCAGAACACCATGAGTTTCCAACAGTGTATGCAAGAGTTTACAAACAGAAACTTTTTTTAAATCAGTAAGCCTTGAAGCAATCAGATAACACACAAGCTGTTAAACCAGTTTTATAAAATCCACCACAGGAATATGGGAGTAGGAGTTTCAAGACAGATGAGAAACAGAAAACAATGCCAGAAAATATACAAAATAATTCAGTCAGGCAAAATTAAAACAATGCAGATCTCTAAAGGTTAAAATTCCAGCAAATACACTCATCAATCAGTGATATATTTCCAGATTGTTTGAGAATCACACTTCAGCTAGAACACCAGGAGTTTCCAACAGTGTATGCAAGAATTTACAAAATATTTTTAAATCGGCAAGCCTTGAAGCAATCAGATACAAAAGATGTTGAACCAGTTTTATAAACTCCTCCACAGGAATAGGGTGGAAACAGTTTCAGGATAGATGAGAAACATAAAACAATGCCAGAAAATATTTAAAATAATTCAGTCAGGCAAAATTAAAACAATGCAGAACTCTGAAAGGATGAAATGCCAAGAAATATACTTATCAATCAGCGATATATTTCCAGATTGTTTGAGAATCACACTTCAATGAGGAGTTTCCAAAAGTGTATGTAAGAATTTACAAGCAGAAACTATTTTAAAATCAGCAAGCCTTGAAGCAGTCAAATAACAAATAAACCTGTTAGACTAGTTTTATAAAGTACTCCACAGAAATAAAGGGGAAGCAGTTTCAGGACAGATGAGAAACATAAAACAATGCCAAAAAATATATAAAATAATTCAGTCAGGCAAAATTAAGACAATGCAGAACTCTGAAAGGTTAAAATGCCAAGAAATATACCTAGCAATCAGCGATATATTTCCTGGTTGTTTTAGAATCACATTTTCCCAGAACACCAGGAGTTTCCAACAGTGCATGCAAGAATTTACAAACAGAAACTATTTTTAAATCAGCAAGCCTTGAAGCAATCAGATAACACAAAAGCTGTTAGACCAGTTTTATAAACTCCACCACAGGAATAGGTGGGAAGCAGTTTCAGGACAGATGAGAAAAAGAAAATAATGCAAGAAAATATATAAAATAATTCAGTCAGGCAAAATTAAGACAATGCAGATCTCTGAAAGGTTAAAATGCCAAGAAATATACTTATCAATCAGTGATATATTTCCAGATTGTTTGAGAATCACACTTCAGCCAGAATACAAGGAGTTTCCAACAGTGTATGCAAGAATTTACAAACAGAAACTATTTTTGAATCAGCAAGCCTTGAAGCAATCAGATAACACAAAAGCTGTTAGACCAGTTTTATAAACTCCACCACAGGAATGGGGGGAAGCAGTTTCAGGACAGATGAGAAACAGAAAACAATGCCAGAAAATATATAAAATAATTCAGTCAGGCAAAATTAAGACAATGCAGAACTCTGAAAGGTTAAAATGCCAAGAAATATACTTATCAATCAGTGATATATTTCCAGATTGTTTGAGAATCACACTTCAGCCAGAACACCAGGAGTTTCCAACAGTGTATGCAAGAATTTACAAACAGAAACTATTTTTAAATCAGCAAGCCTTGAAGCAATCAGATAACACAAAAGCTGTTTGACCAGTTTTATAAAGTCCACCACAAGAATGGGGAGAAGCACTCTCAGGACAGATGAGAAACAGAAAACAATGCCAGAAAACATATAAAGTAATTCAGTCAGGCAAAATAAAGACAATGCAGATCGCTGAATTTAAAATTCCAAGAAATATACTTATCAATCAGCGATATATTTCCAGATTGTTTGAGAATCACACTTCAGCCAGAACACCAGGAGTTTCCAACAGTGTATGCAAGAATTTACAAACAGAAACTATTTTTGAATCAGCAAGCAGTGAAGCAATCAGATAACACAAAAGCTGTTAGACCAGTTTTATAAACTCCACCACAGGAATAGGTGGGAAGCAGTTTCAGGACAGATGAGAAAAAGAAAATAATGCAAGAAAATATATAAAATAATTCAGTCAGGCAAAATTAAGACAATGCAGATCTCTAAAGGTTAAAATTCCAAGAAATATACTTATCAATCAGTGATATATTCCAGATTGTTTGAGAATCACACTTCAGCAAGAACACCAGGAGTTTCCAACAGTGTATGCAAGAATTTACAAACAGAAACTATTTTTAAATCAGCAAGCCTTGAAGCAATCAGATAACACAAAAGCTGTTAGACCAGTTTTATAAACTCCACCACAGGAATAAGGGCGAAGCAGTTTCTGGACAGATGAGAAATAGAAAATGCCAGCAAATATATAAAATAATTCAGTCAGGCAAAATTAAGACAATGCAGAACTCTGAAAGGTTAAAATGCCAAGAAATATACTTATCAATCAGCTATATATTTCCAGATTGTTTGAGAATCACACTTCAGCCAGAACACCAGGAGTTTCCAACAGTGTATGCAAGAATTTACAAACAGAAACTATTTTAAATCAGCAAGCCTTGAAGCAATTAGATAACAGAAAAGCTGTTTGACCAGTTTTATAAACTCCACCACAGGAATGGGGGAAGCAGTTTCAGGACAGATGAGAAACAGAAAACAATGCCAGAAAATATATAAAATAATTCAGTCAGGCAAAATTAAGGCAATGCAGAACTCTGAAAGGTTAAAATGCCAAGAAATATACTTATCAATCAGTGATATATTTCCAGATTGTTTGAGAATCAAACTTCAGCCAGAACACCAGGAGTGATCAAAACTGTATGAAGGTATTTACAAAGAGAAACTATTTTTAAATCAGCAAGCCTTTAAGCAATCAGATAACACAAAATCTGTTAGACCAGGTTTATAAACTCAACCACAGGAATGGGGGAAGCATTTTCAGGACAGATGAGAAACAGAAAACAATGCCAGAAAATATATAAAATATTTCAATCAGGCAAAATTAAGACAATGCAGAACTCTGAAAGGTTAAAATGCCAAGAAATATACTTATTAATCAGTGATATATTTCCAGATTGTTTGAGAATCACACTTCAGCCAGAACACCAGGAGTTTCGAACAGTGTATGCAAGAATTTACAAACAGAAACTATTTTTAAATCAACAAGCCTTGAAGCAATCAGATAACACAAAAGCTTCTAGACCAGTTTTATAAACTCCACCACAGGAATAGGGGGAAGCAGTTTCAGGACAGATGACAAACAAAAAACAATGCCAGAAAATATATAAAATAATTCAGTCAGGCAAAATTATAACAATGCAGATATTTGAAAGGTTAACATTCCAAGAAATATACTTATCAATCAGTGATATATTTCCAGATTGTTTGAGAATCACACTTCAGCCAGAACACCAGGAGTTTCCAACAGTGTATGCAAGAATTTACAAACAGAAACTATTTTTAAATCAGCAAGCCTTGAAGCAATCAGATAACACAAAAGCTGTTAGACCAGTTTTATAAACTCCACCACAGGAATGGGGGAAGCAGTTTCAGGACAGATGAGAAACAGAAAACAATGCCAGAAAATATATAAAATAATTCAGTCAGGCAAAATTAAGGCAATGCAGAACTGTGAAAGTTTAAAATGCCAAGAAATATACTTATCAATCAGTGATATATTTCCAGATTGTTTGAGAATCACACTTCAGCCAGAACACCAGGAGTTTCCATCAGTGTATGCAGGAATTTACAAACAGAAACTATTTTTATATCAGCAAGCCTTGAAGCAATCAGATAAAATAAAAGCTGTTAGACCAGTTTTATAAACTCCACAACAGGAAGCAGTTTCAGGACAGATGAGAAACAGAAAACAATGCCAGAAAATATATAAAATAATTCAGTCAGGAAAAATTAAGACAATGCAGAACTCTGAAAGGTTAAAATTCCAACAAACATACTTATCAATCAGTGATATATTTTCAGATTGTTTGAGAATCACACTTCAGCCAGAACACAAGGAGTTTCCAACAGTGTATGCAAGAATTTACAAACATAAACTGTTTTAAATCAGCAAGCCTTGAAGCAATCAGATAACACAAAAGCTGTTAGACCAGTTTTATAAACTCCACCACAGGAATAGGTGGGAAGAAGTTTCAGGACAGATGAGAAGAAGAAAATAATGCCAGAAAATATATAAAATAATTCAGTCAGGCAAAATTAAGACAATGCAGATCTCTGAATGTAAAATTCCAAGAAATATACTTATCATTCAGTGATATATTTCCAGATTGTTTGAGAATCACACTTCAGCCAGAACACCTAGAGTTTCCAACAGTGTATGCAAGAATTTACAAACAGAAACTATTTTTGAATCAGCAAGCAGTGAAGCAATCAGATAACACAAAAGCTGTTAGACCAGTTTTATAAACTCCACCACAGGAATAGGTGGGAAGCAGTTTCAGGACAGATGAGAAAAAGAAAATAATGCAAGAAAATATATAAAATAATTCAGTCAGGCAAAATTAAGACAATGCAGATCTCTAAAGGTTAAAATTCCAGCAAATACACTTATCAATCAGCGATATATTTCCAGATTGTTTGAGAATCACACTTCAGCCAGAATACAAGGAGTTTCCAACAGTGTATGCAAGAATTTACAAACAGAAACTATTTTTGAATCAGCAAGCAGTGAAGCAATCAGATAACACAAAAGCTGTTAGACCAGTTTTATAAACTCCACCACAGGAATAAGTGGGAAGCAGTTTCAGGACAGATGAGAAACAAAAAAAAAATGCCAGAAAACATATAAAATAATGAAGTCAGGCAAAATTAAGACAATGCAGAACTCTGAAAGGTTAAAATGCCAAGAAATATACTTATCAATCAGTTATATATTTCCAGATTGTTTGAGAATCAGACTTCAGCAAGAACACCAGGAGTGTCCAACAGTGTATGCAAGAATTTACAAACAGAAAGTATTTTTAAATCAGCAAACCTTAAAGCAATCAGTTAACACACAAGTTGTTAGACCAGTTTTATAAACTCCAGCACAGGAATGGGGGTAAACAGTTTCAGGACAGGTGGGAAACAGAAAACAATGCCAGAAAATATATAAAATAATTCAGTCAGGCAAAATTAAGACAATGCAGAACTCTGAAAGGTTAAAATTCCAAGAAATATGCTTATCAATCAGCAATATATTTCCATATTATTTGAGAATTACACTTCAGCCAGAACACCAGGAGTTTCCAACAGTGTATGCAAGAATTTACAAACAGAAACTATTTTTAAACCAGCAAGCCTTGAAGGAATCAGATAACACAAAAGCTGTTAGACCAGTTTTATAAACTTCACCAAAGGAATAGGGGGAAGCAATTTCAGGACAGATGAGAAACAGAAAACAATGCCAGAAAATACATAAAATAATTTAGTCAGGCAAAATTAAGACAATGCAGAACTCTGAAAGGTTAAAATGCCAAGAAATATACTTATCAATCAGTGATATATTTCCAGATTGTTTGAGAATCACACTTCAGCCAGAACACCAGGAGTTTCCAACAGTGTATGCAAGAATTTACAAACAGAAACTATTTTTAAATCAGCAAGCCTTGAAGCAATCAGATAACACAAAAGCTGTTTGACCAGTTTTATAAAGTCCACCACAAGAATGGGGAGAAGCAGTTTCAGGACAGATGAGAAACAGAAAACAATGCCAGAATATATACAAAATAATTCTGTCAGGCAAAATTAAGACAATGCAGAATTCTGAAAGGTTAAAATGTGAAAAAATATACTTAGCATTTAGCGACATATTTCCAGATTGTTTGAAAATCACAATTCAGCCAGAACACCAGGAGTTTCCAACAGTGTATGGAAGAATTTAAAAACAGAAAGCATGTTTAAATCAGCAAGCCTTGAAGCAATCAGATAACACACAAGAAGTTAGACCAGTTTTATAAACTCCACCACAGGAATGGGGGTAGCACTTTCAGGACAGATGAGAAACAGAAAACAATGCCAAAGAATATATAAAATAATTCAGTCAGGCAAAATTAAGACAATGCAGAACTCTGAAAGGTTAAAATGCCAAGAAATATACTTATCAATCAGTGATATATTTCCAGATTGTTTGAGAGTCACACTTCAGCCAGAACACCAGGAGTTTCCAACAGTGTATGCAAGAATTTACCAACAGAAACTATTTTTAAATCGGCAAGCCTTAAGACAATCAGATAACACTCAAGCTGTTAGACCAGTTTTTTAAACTCAACCACAGGAATGAGGGAAGCACTCTCAGGACAGATGAGAAACAGAAAACAATGCCAGAAAACATATAAAATAATTCAGTCAGGCAAAATAAAGACAATGCAGATCGCTGAATTTAAAATTCCAAGAAATATACTTATCAATCAGCGATATATTTCTAGATTGTTAGAGAATCACACTTCAGCCAGAACACCAAAAGTTTCCAACAGTGTATGCAAGAATTTACAAACAGAAACTATTTTTAAATCAGCAAGCCTTGAAGCAATCAGATAACACAAAAGCTGTTGGACCAGTTTTATAAACTCCACCCCAGGAATAGGGGAAGCAGTTTCAGGACAGATGAGAAACAGAAAACAATGCCAGAAAATATATAAAATAATTCAGTGAGGCAAAATTAAGACAATGCAGAACTCTGAAAGGTTAAAATGCTAAGAAATATACTTATCAATCAGTGATATATTTCCAGATTGTTTGAGAATCAAACTTCAGCTAGTACACCAGGAGTTATCAAAAGTGTATGAAAGAATTTACAAACAGAAACTATTTTTAAATCAGCAAGCCTTGAAGCAATCAGATAACACAAAAGCTGTTAGACCAGTTTTATAAACTCCACCACAGGAATGGGGGAAACAGTTTCAGGACAGATGAGAAACAGAAAACAATGCCAGAAAATATATAAAATAATTCAGTCAGGCAAATGTAAGACAATGCAAAACTCTGAAAGGTTAAAAAGCCAAGAAATATCCTTATAAATCAGCGATATATTTCTAGATTGTTTGAGAATCAGATTACAGCCAGAACACCAGGAGCTTCAAACAGTCTATGCAAGAATTTACAAACAGAAACTATTTGTGAAACAGCAAGCATTGAAGCAATCTGATAACACAAAAACTGTTAGACCAGTTTTATAAACTCCACCACAGGAATAGGAGGAAGCAGTTTCAGGACAGATGAGAAACAGAAAAATATTCCATAAAAAATATAAAATGATTCAGTCAAGGAAAATTAAGACAATGTAGAACTCTGAAAGGTTAAAAATCCAAGAAATATACTTATCAATCAGTGACATATTTCCAGATTGTTTGAGAATCACACTTCAGCCAGAACACCAGGAGTTTCCAACAGTGTATGCAAGAATTTACAAACAGAAACTATTTTTAAATCAGCAAGCCTTGAAGCAATCAGCTAACACAAAAGTTATTTGACCAGTTTTATAAACTCCACCACAGGAATAGGGTGAAACCAGTTTCAGGACAGATGAGGAACAGAAAACCAATGCCAAAAAAATATATAAAATAATTCAGTCAAGCAAAATTAAGACAATGCAGAACTCTGAAAGGTTAAAATGCCAAGAAATATACTTAATCAGCGATATATTTCCAGATTGTTTGAGAATCACACTTCAGCCAGAACACCAGGAGTTTCCAACAGTGTATGCAAGAATTTACAAACAGAAACTATTTTTAAATCAGCAAGCCTTGAAGCAATCAGATAACACAAAAGCTTCTAGACCAGTTTTATAAACTCCACCACAGGAATAGGGGGAAGCAGTTTCAGGACAGATGAGAAACAGAAAACAATGCCAGACAATATATAAAATATTTCAGTCAGGCAAAATTCAGACAATGCAAATCTCTGAAAGGAATAAAATTCTAAGAAATATACTTATTAATCAGTGATATATTTCCAGATTGTTTGAGAATCACACTTCAGCCAGAACACCAGGAGTTTCTAACAGTGTATGCAAGCATTTACAAACAGAAACTATTTTTAAATCAGCAAGGCTTGAAGCAATCAGATAACACAAAAGCTGTTAGACCAGTTTTATAAACTCCACCACAGGAATGGGGGAAGCAGTTTCAGGACAGATGAGAAACAGAAAACAATGCCAGAAAATATATAAAATAATTCAGTCAGGCAAAATTAAGACAATGCAGAACTCTGAAAGGTTAAAATGCCAAGAAATATACTTATCAATCAGTGATATATTTCCAGATTGTTTGAGAATCACACTTCAGCCAGAACACAAGGAGTTTCCAACAGTGTATGCAAGAATTTACAAACAGAAACTATTTTTGAATCAGCAAGCAGTGAAGCAATCAGATAACACAAAAGCTGTTAGACCAGTTTTATAAACTCCACCACAGGAATGGGGAAAGCAGTTTCAGGACAGATGAGAAACAGAAAATAATGCAAGAAAATATATAAAATAATTCAAAATTAAGACAATGCAGAACTCTGAAAGGTTAAAATGCCAAAAAAATATACTTATCAATCAGTGATATATTTCCAGAATGTTTGAGAATCACACTTCAGCAAGAACACCAGGAGTTTCCAACAGTGTATGCAAGAATTTGCAAACAGAAACTATTTTTAAATCAGCAAGCCTTGAAGCAATCAGATAACAAGAAAGCTGTTAGACCAGTTTTATAAACTCCAGTACAGGAATGGGGGGACAGTTTCAGGACAGATGAGAAACAGAAAACAATGCCAGAAAATATATAAAATAATTCAGTCAGGCAAAATTAAGACAATGCAGAACTCTAAATGGTTAAAATGCCAAGAAACATACTTATCAATCAGTGATATATTTCCAGATTGTTTGAGAATTACACTTCAGCCAGAACACCAGGAGTTTCCAACAGTGTATGCAAGAATTTACAAACAGAAACTATTTTTAAATCAGCAAGCCTTGAAGCAATCAGATAACACAAAAGCTGTTAGACCAGTTTTATAAACTCCACCACAGGAATAGGGGAAGCAGTTTCAGGACAGATGACAAACAAAAAACAATGCCAGAAAATATATAAAATAATTCAGTCAGGCAAAATTATAACAATGCAGATATTTGAAAGGTTAAAATTCCAATAAATATAATTATCAATCAGTGATATATTTCCAGATTGTTTGAGAATCACACTTCAGCTAGAACACAAGGAGTTTCAAACAGTGTATGCAAGAATTTACAAACAGAAACTATTTTTAAATCAGTAAGCCTTGAAGCAATCAGATAACAATGAAGCTGTCAGACCAATTTTAGAAACTCCACCACAGGAATAGTGGGGAAGCAGTTTCAGGACAGATGAGAAACTGAAAACAGTGCCAGAAAATATACAAAATAATTCAGTCAGGCAAAATTAAGACAATGCAGAACTCTGAAAGGTTAAAATGCCAAGAAATATACTTATCAATCAGTGATATATTTCCACATTGTTTGAGAATCAAACTTCAGCCAGAACACCAGGAGTTTCCAACAGTGTATGCAAGAATTTACAAACAGAAACTATTTTTAAATCAGCAAGCCTTGAAGCAATCAGATAACACAAAAGCTGTTAGACCAGTTTTATAAACTCCACCACAGGAATACGGGGAAGCAGTTTCAGGACAGATGAGAAACAGAAAACAATTCCAGAAAATATATAAAATAATTCAGTCAGGCAAAATTAAGACAATGCAGAACTCTGAAAGGTTAAAATGCCAATAAATATACTTATCAATCAGCGATATATTTCTAGATTGTTTGAGAATCACACTTCAGCCAGAACACCAGCAGTTTCCAACAGTGTATGCAAGAATTTACAAACAGAAACTATTTTTAAATCAGCAAGCTTTGAAGCAATCAGATAACACAAAAGCTGTTAGACAGTTTTATAAACTCCATTTCAGGAATACAGGGGAAGCAGTTTCAGGACAGATGAGAAACATAAAAATATGCCAGAAAATATATAAAATAATTCAGTCAGGCAAAATTAAGACAATGCAGAACTCTGAAAGGTTAAAATACCACGAAATATACTTATCAGTCAGCGATATATTTCCAGACTGTTTGAGAATCACACTTCAGCCAGAACACCAGGAGTTTCCAGCAGTGTATGCAAGAATTTACAAACAGAAACTATTTTTAAATCAGCAAGCCTTGAAGCAATCAGATAACACAAAAGCTGTTAGAGCAGTTTTATGAACTCCACCACAGGAATGGGGGGAGCAGTTTCAGGACAGATGAGAAACAGAAAACAAAGCCAGAAAATATATAAAATAAATCAGTCAGGCAAAATTAAGACAATGCAAAACTCTGAAAAGTTAAAATGCCAAATAAATATACTTATCAATCAGTGATATACTTCTAGAATGTTTGAGAATCACACTTCAGCAAGAACACCAGGAGTTTTCAACAGTGTATGCAAGAATTTGCAAACAGAAACTATTTTTAAATCAGCAAGCCTTGAAGCAATCAGATAACAAAAAAGCTGTTACACCAGTTCTATACTCTCCACCACAGGAATGGGGAGGGAAGCAGTTTCAGGACAAATGACAAACAAAAAACAATGCCAGAAAATATATAAAATAATTCAGTCAGGCAAAATTATAACAATGCAGATATTTGAAAGGTTAACATTCCAAGAAATATACTTATCAATCAGTGATATATTTCCAGATTGTTTGAGAATCACACTTCAGCCAGAACACCATGAGTTTCCAACAGTGTATGCAAGAGTTTACAAACAGAAACTATTTTTAAATCAGTAAGCCTTGAAGCAATCAGATAACACACAAGCTGTTAGACCAGTTTTATAAACTCCACCACAGGAATAGGTGGGAAGCAGTTTCAGGACAGATGAGAAACAGAAAACAATGCCAGAAAATATATAAAATAATTCAGTCAGGCAACATTAGGAAAATGCATAACTCTGAAAGGTTAAAATGCCAAAAAATATACTTATCAATCAGTGCTATATTCCAGATTGTTTGAGAGTCACAATTCAGCAAGAACACCAGGAGTTTCCAAGAGTGTATGCAAGAATTTACAAACAGAAACTATTTTTAAATCAGCAAGCCTTGAAGCAATCAGATAACAGAAAAGCTGTTAGACCAGTTTTATAAAGTCCACCACAAGAACAGAGGGAAAACAGTTTCAGGACAGATGAGAAACAGAAAACAATACCAGAAAATATATAAAAAAATCAGTCAGGCAAAATTAAGACAATGCATAACTATGAAAGGTTAAAATCCCAAGAAATATACTTACCAATCAGTGATACATTTCCATTTTTTTTGAGAATCACACTTGAGCCAGAACACCAGGAGTTTCCAACAGTGTATGCAAGAATTTACAATCAGAAACTATTTTTAAATCAGCAAGCCTTGAAGCAATCAGATAACACAAAAGCTGTTAGTCCAGTTTTTTAAACTTCACCACAAGAATGTGGAGAAACAGTTTCAGGACAGATGAGAAACATAACAATTCCAGAAAATATATAAAATAATTCAGTCAGGAAAATTAAGACAATGCAGAACTCTGAAAGGTTAAAATGCCAAGAAATATACTTATCAATCAGCGATATATTTCCAGATTGTTTGAAAATTGCACTTCAGGCTGAACACCAGGAGTTTCCAACAGTGTATGCAAGAATTTACAAACAGAAACTATTTTAAATCAGCAAGCCTTGAAGCAATCAGATAACAGAAAAGCTGTTATACCAGTTCTATACTCTCCACCACAGGAATAGGGGAACCAGTTTAAGGACAGATAAGAACAGAAAACAATGCCAGAAAATATATAAACTAATTCAGTCAGGCAAAATTAAGACAATGCAGAACTCTGAAAGGTTAAAATGCCAAGAAATATACTTATCAATCAGTGATATATTTCCAGATTGTTTGAGAATCACACTTCAGCCAGAACACCAGGAGTTTCCAACAGTGTATGCAAGAATTTACAAACAGAAACTATTTTTAAATCAGCAAGCCTTGAAGCAATCAGATAACACCAAAGCTGTTAGACCAGTTTTATAAGCTCTACCACAGGAATAGTGTGGAAGCAGTTTCAGGGCAAAGGAGAAACATAAAACAATGCCAGAAAATATATAAAATAGTTAAGTCAGGCAAAATTTAGACAATGCAGAACTCTGAAAGGTTAACATACCAAGAAATATACTTATCAATCAGGGATATATTTCCAGATGGTTTGAGAATCACACTTCAGCCAGGACACCAGGAGTTTCCAATAGTGTATGCAAGAATTTACAAACGGAAACTATTTTTAAATCAGCATGCCTTGAATCAATCAGATAACATGAAAACTGTTAGACAAGTTTTGTAAACTTCACCACAGCAATAGGGGGCAACCAGTTTCATGACAGATGAGAAACAGAAAACAATGCCAGAAAATATATAAAATAATTCAGTCTGGCAAATTTAAGACAATTCAGAAATCTGACAGGTTAAAATGCCAAGAAATATATGTATCATTCAGCGATATGTTTCCAGATTGTTTGAGAATCACACTTCAGCCAGAAAACCAGGAGTTTCCAACAGTGTATGCAAGAATTTATAAACAGAAACTAGTTTTAAATCAGCAAGCCTTGAAGCAATCAGATAACAAAATAGCTGTTAGACCATTTTTATAAATTCCACCATAGGAATAGGGGAGATACAGTTTCAGGACAGATGAGAAACAGAAAACAATGGCAGAAAATATATAAAATAATTCAGTCAGGCAAAAAAATTAAGACAATGCAGAACTCTAAAAGGTTAAAATGCTAAAAAATATACTTATCAGTCAGCGGTATATTTACAGATTGTTTGAAATTCACACTTCAGCCAGAACACCAGGAATTTCCAACACTGTTTGCAAGAATTTACAAACAGAACCTATTTTTAAATAATCAAGCCTTAAAGCAATCAGATAAACACAAAAGCTGTTAGACCAGTTTTATAAACTCCACCTCAGGAATAGGTATGAGGCAGTTTCAGGAGAGATGTGAGACATAAAACAATGCCAGAAAATATATAAAATAATTCAGTTAGGCAAAATGAAGACAATGCAGAACTCTGGAAGGTTAAAATGCCAAGAAATATACTTATTAATCAGTGATATATTTCCAGATTGTTTGAGAATCACACTTCAGCCAGAACACCAGGAGTTTCCAACAGTGCATGCAAGAATTTACAAACAGAAACTATTTTTAATTAAGCAAGCCTTGAAGCAATCAGATAATACAAAAGCTGTTGACCAGTTTTATAAACTCCACAACAGGAATAGTGGGAAAACAGTTTCAGGAGAGATGAGAAACAGAAAACAATGCCAGAAAATATATAAAATAATTCAGTCAGGCAAAATTAAGACAATGCAAAACTCTGAAAAGTAAAAATGACAAGAAATATACTTATCAATCAGTGATATATTTCCAGATTGTTTGAGAATCACACTTCAGCCAGAACACCAGGAGTTTCCAACAGTGTATGCAAGAATTTACAAACTGAAACTATTTTTAAATCAGCAAGCCTTGAAGCAATCAGATAACACAAAAGTTGTTAGACCAGTTTGATAAACTCCTCCACAGGAATAAAGGGGAAGCAGTTTCAGGACAGATGAGAAACATAAAACAATGCCAGAAAATATCTAAAATAATTCAGTCAGGCAAAATTAAGACAATGCAGAACTCTGAAAGGTTAAAATGCCAAGAAATATACTTATCAATCAGCGATATATTTCCAGATTGTTTGAGAATCACACTTCAGCCAGAACACCAGGAGTTTCCAACAGTGTATGCAAGAATTTACAAACAGAAACTATTTTTAAATCAGCAAGCTTTGAAGCAATCAGATAACACAAAAGCTGTTACACCAGTTTTATAAACTCCTCCACAGGAATAAAGGGGAAGCAGTTTCAGGACAGATGAGAAACATAAAACAATGCCAGAAAATATCTAAAATAATTCAGTCAGGCAAAATTAAGACAATGCAAAACTCTGAAAGGTTAAAATGCCAAGAAATATACTTATCAGTCAGTGATATATTTACAGATTGTTTGAGAATCACACTTCAGACAGAACACTAGGAGTTTCCAACAGTGTATTCAAGAATTTACAAACAGAAACTATTTTTAAATCAGCAGGCTTTGAAGCAATCAGATAACACAAAAACTGTTAGACCAGTTTTATAAACTCCACCACAGGAATGGGGGAAAGCAGTTTCAGGACAGATGAGAAACAGAAAACAATGCCAGAAAATATATAAAATAATTCAGTCAGGCAAAATTAAGACAATGCAGAACTCTGAAAGGTTAAAATGCCAAAAAATATACTTATCAATCAGCGATATATTTCCAGATTGATTGAGAATCACACTTCAGCCAGAACACCAGGAGTTTCCAAAAGTGTATGCAAGAATTTACAAACAGAAACTATTTTTAAATCAGCAAACCTTGAAGCAATCAGATAACACACAAGCTGTTAGACCAGTTTTATAAACTCCGCCACAGGAATAGGTATGAGGCAGTTTCAGGAGAGATGTGACAGAAAACAATGTCAGAAAATAGATCAAATAATTCAGTCAGGCAAAATTAAGACAATGCAGAACTCTGAAAGGTTAAAATGCCAAAAAATATACTTATCAATCAGTGATATATTTCCAGATTGTTTGAGAATCACAATTTAGCCAGAACACCAGGAGTTTCCAACAGTGCTTGCAAGAATTTACAAACAGAAACTATTTTAAATCAGCAAGCATTGAAGCAATCAGATAACACAAATGCTGTTAGACCAGTTTTACAAACTCCACCACATGAATAGGGTGGAAGCAGTTTCCGGACAGATAAAAAAAAGAAAACAATGCCAGAAAATATATTAAGAAATTCAGTCACGCAAAATTAAGACAATGCAGAACTCTGAAAGGTTAAAATACCAAGAAATATACTTATCAATCAGCAATATATTTCCAGATTGTTTGAGAATTACACTTCAGCCAGAACACAAGAAGTTTCCAACAGTGTTTGCAAGAATTTACAATCAGAAACTTTTTTTAAAACGGCAAGCGTTGAAGCAATCAGATAACACAAAAGCTGTTAGACCTGTTTTATAAACTCCAACACATGAACAGGTTGGAAACAGTTTCAGGACAGATGAGAAACCGAAAAACAATTCTGGAAAAATATTAAATAATTCAGTCAGGCAAAAAAATAATTCATTCAGGCAAAATTAAGACAATGCAGAACTCTGAAAGGTTAAAATGCCAAGAAATATACTTATCAATCAGTGATATATTTCCAGATTGTTTGAGAATCACACTTCAGCCAGAACACAAAGAGTTTCCAACAATGTATGCAAGAATTTACAAATAAAAACTATTTTTAAATCAGCAAGCCTTGAAGCAATCAGATAACACAAAAGCTGTTAGACCAGTTTTATAAACTCCTCCACAAGAATAGGGCGAAAGCAGTTTCAGGACAGATGAGTAACATTTAATAATGCCAGAAAAGATGTAAAATAATTCAGTCAGTGAATATTAAGACAATACAGGACTCTGAAAGGATAAATGCTAATAAATATACTTATATATCATCCATATATTTTCAGAATGTTTGAGAATCACATTTCAGCCAGAACACAAGGAGTTTCTAACAGTGTATGCAATAATTTACAAACAGAAACAATTTTTAAATCTGTAATCCTTGTAGCAATCAGATAACATAACAGCTGTTAGATCAGTTTTATAAACTTCTCCACATGTATAGGAGAGAAGCACTTTCAGAACAGATGAGAAACATAAAACAATGCATGAAAATATATAAAATAACTCAGTCAGGCAAAATTAAAACAATGCAGAACTCTGAAAGATTAAAATGCCAATAAATACACTTATTAATCAGTGATATATTTCCAGATTGTTTGAGAATCACACTTCAGCCAGAACACCAGGAGTTTCCAACAGTGTATGCAAGAATTTACAAACAGAAACTATTTTTAAATCAGCAAGCCTTGAAGCAATCAGATAACACAAAAGCTGTATGGCCAGTTTTAAAAATTCCACCACAGGAATGGGGGGAAGCAGTTTCAGCATAGATGAGAAACAGAAAACAATGCCAGAAAATATATAAAATAATTCAGTCAGGCAAAATTAAGACAATGCAGAACTCTGAAAGGTTAAAATGCCAAAAAATATACTTATCAATCAGTGATATATTTCAAGATTGTTTGAGAATCCCACTTCAGCGGGAACACCAGAAGTTTCCAACAGTGTATGCAAGAATTTACCAACAGAAACTATTTTTAAATCGGCAAGCCTTAAGGCAATCAGATAACACTCAAGCTGTTAGACCAGTTTTATAAACTCCACCACAGGAATGGGGTAGCACTCTCAGGACAGATGAGAAACAGAAAACAATGCCAGAAAACATATAAAATAATTCAGTCAGGCAAAATAAAGACAATGCAGAACTCTGAAAGGTTAAAATGGGAAGAAATATACTTATCAATCAGTGATATATTTCCAGATTGTTTGAGAATCACACTTCAGCCAGAACACCAGGAGTTTCCAACAGTCTATGCAAGAATTTATAAACAGAAACTAGTTTTAAATCCGTAAGCCTTAGAGCAGTCAGATAACACAAAAGCTGTTGGACCAGTTTTTTAAACTCCACCACATGAATAGGGGATGCCAGTTTCATGACAGATGAGAAGCAGAAAACAATGCCAGAATTTATATACAATAATTCAGTCAGGGTGAAAAAAGTAGGCAAAATTAAGACACTGCAGAACACTGAAAGGTTGAAATGGCAAGAAATATACTTATCAGTCATCGATATATTTCCAGATTGTTTGAGAATCACACTTCAGCCACAACACTAGGAGTTTCCAAAAGTGTATTCCAGAATTTACAAACAGAAACTATTTTTAAAACAGCAAGCCTTGAAGCAATCAGATAACACAAAAGCTGGTAGACCAGTTTTATAAACTCCACCACAGGAATGGGGGAAGCAGTTTCAGGACAGATGAGAAAAAGAAAACAATGACAGAAAATATATAAAATAGTTCAGTTAGGCAAAATTAAGAAAATGCAGATCTCTGAAAGGTTAAAATGTCAATAAATATATTTATCAATCAGCAAAATATTTCCAGATTGTTTGAGAATGACACTTCAGCCAGAACACCAGGAGTTTCCAACAGTATATGCCAGAATTTATGAACAGAAACTATTTTTAAATCAGCAAGCCTTGAAGCAATCAGATAACACAAAAGCTGTTTGACCATTTTTAAAAACTTCACCAAAGGAAGAGGGGTAAGCAGTTTCAGGACAGATGAGAAATATAAAACAATGCCAGAAAATATATAAAATAACACTCAGGCAAAATTAAGACAATGCAGAACTCTGAAAGGTTAAAATGCCAAGAAATATACTTATCAATCAGCGATATATTTTCAGATTGTTTGAGAATCACACTTCAGCTAGAACACCAGGAGTTTCCAACAGTGTATGCAAGAATTTATAAGCAGAATCTTTTTTTAAATCAGCAAGACTTGAAGCAATCAGATAGCACAAAAGTTGTTAGACCAGTTTTATAAACTCCACCACAGGGATAGGGAGGAAATAGATTTAGGACAGATGAGAACAGATAACAATGCCAGAAAATATATAAAATTATTCAGTCAGGCAAAATTAAGACAATGCAGAACTCTGAAAGGTTAAAATGCCAAGAAATATACTTATCAATCAGTGATATATTTCCAGATTTTTTGAGAATCACACTTCAGCCAGAACACCAGGAGTTTCCCACAGTGTATGCAGGAATTTACAAACAGAAACTATTTTTAAATCAACAAGCCTTGAAGCAATCAGATAACAAAAAAGCTGTTAGACCAGTTTTTTAAACTCCACCACAGGAATGAGGGAAGCAGTTTCAGGACAGATGAGAAACAGAAAAAAATGCCAGAAAATAAATAAAATACTTCAGTCAATCAAAATTAAGACAATACAAAACTCTGTGCAAGTTTAAAATGCCAAGAAATATACTTATCAATCAGTGATATATTTCCAGATTGTTTGAGAATCACACTTCAACCAGATCACCAGGAGTTTCCAACAGTGTATGCAGGAATTTAGCAAACGCAAACTATTTTTAAATCAGCAAGCCTTGACGCAATCACATAACACAATAGCTGTTAGACCAGTATTATAAACTCCACCACAGAAATAGGGGAAACAGTTTCAGGACAGATGGCAACAGAAAACAATGCCAGAAAATATAAAAAGTAATTTATTCAGGCAAAATTAAGACAATGCGGGACTCTGAAAGGTTAAAATGCCAAGAAATATACTTATCAATCAGTGATATATTTCCAGATTGTTTGAGAATCACACTTCAGCCAGAACACCAGGAGTTTCCAACAGTGTATGCAAGAATTTACAATCAGAAACTATTTTTAAATCAGCAAGCCTTGAAGCAATCAGATAAAACAAAAGCTGTTAGACCAGTTGTATAAACTCCACCACAGAAATAGGGGGAGCAAGTTTCAGGACAGATGAGAAACAGAAAACAATGCCAGAAAATATATAAAATAATTCAGTCAGGCAAAATTAAGACAATGCAGAACTCTGAAAGGTTAAAATGCCAAGAAATATACTTATCAATCAGTGATATATTTCCAGATTGTTTGAGAATCACACTTCAGCCAGAATACCAGGAGTTTCCAACAGTGTATGCAAGAATATACAAACAGAAACTATTTTTGAATCAGCAAGCCTTGAAGAAATCAGATAACAGAAAAGCTCTTAGACCAGATTTGTAAACTCCACCACAGAAATAGGGGCAACCAGTTTCAGGACAGATGAGAATCAGAAAACAATGCGAGAAAATATAGAAAATAATTCAGTCAGGTAAAATTAAGACAATGCAGAACTCTGAAAGGTTAAAATGCCAAAAAATATACTTAATCAGTGATATATTTCCAGACAGTTTGAGAATCACACTTCAGACAGAACACTAGAAGTTTCCAATGGTGTATGCAAGAATTAACAAACAGAAAGTATTTTTTAATCAGCAAGCCTTGAAGCAATCAGATAACTTAAAAGATGTTAGACAAGTTTTATAAACTCCATCACAGGAATGGGGCTAGCAGTTTCAGGAGAGATGAGAAACAGAAAACAATGCCAGAAAATATATAAAATAATTCAGTTAGGCAAAATTAAGACAATGCAGAACTCTGAAAGGTTAAAATCCCAAAAAATATACTTGTCAATCAGCAATATATTTCCAGATTGTTTGAGAATCACACTTCAGCCAGAACACCAGGAGTTTCCAACAGTGTATGCAATAATTTACAAACAGAAACTATTTTAAATTAGCAAGCCTTAAAGCAATCAGTCAACAGAAAAGCTGTTAGACCAGTTGTATAAACTCCAGCACAGGAATGGGGGAAACAGTTTTAGGACAGATGAGAAACAGAAAATAATGCCAGAAAGTACATGAAATAATTCAGTCAAGCAAAACTAAGACAATGCAGAACTCTGAAAGGTTAAAATGCCAAAAAAATACTTAATCAGTGATATATTTCCAGACAGTTTGAGCGTCACACTTCAGTCAGAACACCAGGTGTTTCCAACAGTGTATGCAAGAATTAAAAAACAGAAACTATTTTTACATCAGCAAGCCTTGAAGCAATCAGATAATGCAAAAGCTGTTAGACCAGTTTTCTAAACTCCACCACAGGAATACGGGATAACCAGTTTCATAACAGATGAGAAACAGAAAACAATACCAGAAAATATATAAAATAATTCAGTCAGGCAAATTTAAGGCAATGCAGAACTCGGAAAGGTTAAAATGCCAAGACATATACCTATCAATCAGTGATATATTTCCAGATTGTTTAAGAATCACACTCCAGCCATAACACCAGGAGTTTCCAACAGTGTATGCAAGAATTTACAAACAGAAACTAGTTTTAAATCAGCAAGCCTTGAAGCAATCAGATAACACAGAAGCGGATAGACCAGTTTTATAAACTCCACTTCAGAAATCGGGGTAAGCAGTTTCAGGACAGATGAGAATAGAAAACAATGTCAGAAAATATATAAATCAATTCAGTTAGGCAAATTTAAGACAATGCAGAACAATGAAAGGATAAAATGTCAGGAAATATACTTATCAATCAGCAATATATTTACAGATTGTTTCAGAATCACACTAGCCAAAACCCAGGATGCCCAAAAGGGAATGCAAGAATTTCCTAACAGAAACTATTTTTAATTATTTATTTATGTATTTCCAGTTTGATAACTGGGGAAGTCCACTGGGCTCGAGGGCCCATTTTCAGTGGAGGCCTGGGGAGAAAAGCCCCGATCATAAACATATTACACACTTTAAGCTACATATTACAATGAACTTGCACCCTTAAACAATTTACAAATAGGAAAAATACAAATTTTTATACAGATTGTATTAATAGTACAGAAAACAAGATATATAGTTTCATTTCAAGTTTCAGATGAATGATACATTTTATGTAAATAGTGAAAGTTACAGTTGCAAGAAGATGCATGTAGTCAGAAGGAAGTGAAGATATAAGAGAATTTACATAGAGTTTACAGTGGGGTGAATATGAAGAAAGTAGAAGGTGGGGATAAAGAGAGTTAGAAGAAAGAGGGACAGGAGGGAGGTAATTACAAGGGGATGTGAAAGGATTTAGGTAGGAAGTATACAATTACATTTCCAGTTTAGTGAGATGTGATTATGGAGTAGAGATTTAAATTTTTATGGATTTGTAGTGGATCTTAGCAGGGGAGGGAGCAGGTTCCATTTCCTTGCTATAGTATAAGAAAATAGAACATGGCTAGGGGGACGTTTAGGTTTTTGCACTGTGATAAGCTTTTAGTGGGCTGATCTTAGAGGTCTGAGAGGAGTGTAGAAAGGCAAGATGTTAGAAAGTGCAGGGCAAGCAGAGGGTTTAAAAATGAGTTTGTGTGCTGTAGTAAGTTGGAGGTAGTCAAGATGATTAGTAAGTTCAAGCCATTGAAGAGAATGAAGGGAGGTGCAATGGTGAGATGAATGCTTTGAGTATGTAGCAAATTTAGCAATTTTGTTGTAGCAACTTTCTAGTTTTGAGGAGATAGAAGATGAGAGGTTGGATAGAAGGGGAGCACCATACAATAGAGAAGGTAGAAGGAACCTTGGAGGCGAGGATTTGTCTAGTGGCTAAAGAAAGAAAGGGGGCATTTCTATAAAGCAAGCATTGAAGCAATCAGATAACACAGAAGCTGTTAGACCAGTTTTATAAACTCCCCGTCAGAAATAGGGAGTAAGCAGTTTCAGGACAGATGAGAACAGAAAACAATGCAATAAAATATATAAAACAATCCAGTCAGGCAAAATTAAGACTATGCAGAACTCTGAAAGGTTAAAATGCCAAGAAATATACTTATCAATCAGCGATATATTTGCATATTGTTTGAGAATCATACTAGCCAGAACCCAGAAGTTTCCAACAGGGAATGCAAGAATTTACAAACAGAAACTCTTTTTATATCAGCAAAGCTTGAAGCAATCAGATAACAGAGAAGCTGTTAGACCAGTTTTATAAACTCTGTCTCAGAAAAAATGGGTAAGCAATTTCAGGACAGTTGAGAACAGAAAATAATGCCATAAAATATATGAAACAATTCAGTCAGGCAAAATTAAGACAAGGCAGAACTCTCAATGGTTAAAATGCCAAGAAATATTCTTATCAATCAGCTATATATTTTTTGATTGTTTGAGAATTACACAAGCCAAAACCCAGGAGTTTCCAACAGTGAATGCAATAATTTACATCAGAGACTATTTTTAAATCAGCAAGCATTGAAGCAATCAGATAACACAGAAGCTGTTAGACCACTCCACCTCAGAAATAGGGGGTAAGCAGTTTTAGGAAAGATAAGAACAGAAAACAATGGCAGAAAATATATAAAACAATTCAATTAGTCAAAATGAAGAAAATGCAGAACTCTGAAAGATTAAAATGCCCAGAAATATACTTATCAATCAGCAATATATTTTTTAGATTGTTTGAGAATTACACTAGCCAGAACCCCATAGTTTCCAACAGTAAATGCAAGAATTTACAAGCAGAAACTATATTTAAATCAGCAAGCCTTGAAGCAATCAGATAACACAGAAGCTGTTAGAACAGTTTTATAAACTTCACCTCAGAAATAGGGATTAAGCAGTTTCAGGACAGATGAGAACATAAAACAATGCAAGAAAATATATAGAACAATTCAGTCATGCACAATTAAGACAATGCAGAAATCTGAAAGGTTAAAACGCCCATAAATATACTTATCAATCAGCAATATATTTCCAGATTGTTTGAGAATCACACTCAAGCGGGAAGCGTAGTTCAAGCTGCCGCAGCATCACAGAATAGCCAGCACTTCCTACCCTCTATCAGCAACTTTTTAAGCAAAAAGGACTTTTTTGTGAACGAAGTTGTCAGTGAAAGCTGTCCTATACAACAACAAGAAAGCGTGAGTAATAATATTACTGTTCTTATCAGCGAACTGGACTATAAACTGTTTAAGTGTAGGAAACTTCAACTAGAAGTGGCCTACTTAGAGGAGTGTTTAGACAAAAAGATCGTTCCGAAAGGGTCAAGGCAATGGAGGTTCCCAGTAGGGTTAATTAATGGCTCTACCCTACATAATAGACTATTGGATCTATTTGACCAACAGGGTTTTGATTTTATGCGTGTGTTAGTAGGACATTACTTGGAACAAATCGAGCAGTACCAACACGATTTGGAAATTTTAGAGGTGGACATTAAGGGTAGCATAGACTTCCCTGGGTATAAGTATGAATACACACGCATATTTTCCAGTATAGATGCCACCATGAAAAAATTATCTGCTAACAAAGAAAAGAAAATTAAAAGGGATTTGTATCAATATGCCAACCACAAAGCATATCCCTTTCCCCCTTTAGTTACTCAAACTAGGTTTGCATCTAGGGGAACAAGTAATTTGAATAATGGGAACCACCACGAGGTAAGTGGGCCTCTATTACCTCCATCTAACATGTTTCCACGCTCAGAACAAGGGGTGCTCCACCAGGAAGCTTTGGATGAACAGAGTTTTAATAACCAAAACCCATATGATGACAATGATATTGGTAACCAGATGGAAAGTAACAGAAAATCGGTGCACAATAATAATAAAAATATGGATGACGCACAAAATGTCCAGGGTTTTCATCAAGGACAGAATTTCCACCAAAGGAACTTGAGGTCCAACAGAAACCAGAGTATTCCGACGAACAAACGGAACCAGAGGAGGAGGTAGCAGTACCTCCTTTGACACTGAACATAGTACACAGTACTGAAGGGGACTTCAAGATGTATAACTACACCTCTTTTGGTGTAGACCAAAATATTTGTGACTTTTTCTCCAAAGGACTGACTTTTGTTCCTGACACACATTTTGACATAGTAAAGACCATTATTGATTTAAAATTACTTGTATGAAAGTTAAATTTGAGAATCATGTTAGGGGATAGGCCTACCCTTCTTAACAATTTCAGAATTGCGAGTGCCTTTAACCCACCATTATATGATAAACTAAAAATTTTTGAGATGGCTTGTGAGTTGGATCTGAGACACCTGGCTGTTCAAAATGTTAGGGTTAAGGGACTCAAATTTAACATCACTTCGCAGGAAAGGGATTTTATCAAGACTTTAAGAGACTGCAACATCAGGGTTATGAAACCCGATAAGGGGAATGGGCTTATTCTTATGGATCATCACACATATGTCAATAAAATGTTAGGTCACTTAGAGTTAGGGCCATATCAGGAGATCAGTATTAATGAGATCAACATTGCCTATAGTAAGGTTAGAAGTACATTGGAGGATTTATTTTTGGAAAACACCATAGATACGGACCTATACGCGTACTTAACTATTACATCACCTAGGTTGCCAGTTTTCTTTGGAGTGCCAAAAATTCACAAATCGGTGTCTGACCCTCCCTTCAGACCTATTGTCGATGGAAGGGGGTCTTTATTGAGTGCTGCAGCTATGTATATTGACACCGTACTCAAACCACTCATTGAGAAAGAAACACAAATCTGCAAAGATTCGTGGAGCTTCCTGAATGAGATTAACAAGATTCCATTTAGTCCAGGTTACGTGCTTTTAACTGTGGACGTGAAAGACCTATATACGGTCATCCCCCACAGTATAGGACTTGACTGGATCAGGGAATTTTTATTAGTAATGAAGGTAAATGACAGCACTATATGCCTGGTTGAGACACTTTTGGAATTGATACTTTGTTCCAATTTTTTTCGATTTGAAGGACGTACTTTTATACAGACATCAGGAGTGGCGATGGGCTCACCCTGTGGGGGGGCCTACGCCAATTGCATTATGGCCTAATGGGAGAACGCTCTTTTGTTCCAAGATCCCACCTTTAAAAGACATGTTGCCTGGTACACTAGGTACCAGGACATGTTCTTTTTATGGAAAGGAACCCCAGAGGACATCCCTCACTTTATTGTTACTATGACTAAACTGACCAACTTTTTGGAATTCACTTTTGATTTCCATGATACTCACATCAGTTTTTTGGACATTTGGTTATCTAAAGACAACTTGAACTCTAGGTTTAAAAGCAGAATCTATAGGAAATTGACATATTCTAACGGATTCTTGCATTATTCCTGTTGCCACCCATACCATCAAAAGAAAGCGGTAGTGAAAGGGCAAATGGTACGGGCGGCTAGGATGGTCACAGATGAAGGTGAATTTTTAGTGGAATGTACTAAACTTTCCGAGATGTTTCGTGATAGGGGTTACCCTAGTAAATTGGTGGATGACATTAGGGAGGAAGTTACACATAAATGTTCTGTTGGGTATTTCCGTCCCATTTTGAGTTCACAATCAGTACCCATCAAAGACGTTGGGGATTCCAGCATGCATCGGTTAGATTTACCTGATAACAAACACCAGCATACTTTGAGGTTTTTATGCACCTTTTCTATAGATCATCATTTCATTAGGGACATTTTATGTAAAAACTGGAAATTATTGGTAGGTGACAAAAACATTAGTGACAAGTTTGAGGCCCCACCACCAATTACTTTTAGGAGAGGTGTGAACCTCAAAACTCTTTTAGAAGCTGGGAGACCGAAGCAGAGGATACAGACATGTAGTATGGGAAAATGTGTTTTTTGTAAACAATGTAAACTCATAAAGGAAGGCACTTTTGTAATGATAAACAGCATTGATTACAAAGTGAAAGGTAAATATAATTGCAACACTAGGGCAGTAGTTTATGCAGCAACTTGTACAGGTTGCCGGGCTTTCTATATTGGAAAGACCGAGCGCAAATTAAAACAGCGCATGTATGAACATGCTTATGCCATCTCTAAGAAGGAACAAACAAATGCCCTGGCTTGGCACATTAATGAACACCCTGGTCACGAGTTTAGGTTTACAGTACTGAAACAAGTAGATGATGCTCCATTTACAGGTCCATGGCAGATTCAACTTGAGATAGAAGAGCTACAGTGGCAAATTAAAACAGCAGCTAGTTTTCCTCCAGGGTTAAATGAACAAATTTCTATTGCATGCATTTTAAAAAAATTAGCATTAAGGAGATAACCTAAATGAGTTAGTATTTTGTTTGTCATTAATTTTAGCAGTAAAGGTATTCACTGTCATGCTAGGTTTCCAAGTGTCATTTTAATACATATTTTTTAGTGATTATCAATATACTGAATTTTTAGATAGATTAATGTATTTGGCTTGGTTAGGTAGGCTATATAGGGATTAAGCTTACTTTATGATTAGTGTGCTTTATGGGCCATTCACAAATATTTTAATGACTACGAAAACAATTAAGCATCTATATCAAATTTTTAAGTTGTTCATTGTATTTGTATTCTTTTTTAGTTTTAAGCGGTGGCATTTTGCCTGCATTAAAAGTAGGCTGCTACTTGTTCTGATGATTTGTATAGGTTGTTTTAATGAATTGAGTAACAATGGTAATAGATTGTCACATGATTGCCTTAATTGGTTTTAAATAAGGTTTGTTGCCTGCATTTCTTGTTTGTTCTTTTACACATTCTGAAGAAGGAGGGGTATTGTCTCTTCCGAAAGAGCTCAAATAAACCAGTTTCTAACTTTATCTACTTGTTCGGTCCTTGGGCTTGGTTCTTCGCATTTTGTGTTTTAACAAGTTTGTTCAAGCTTTTGTGGTTCGTTGAGAATCACACTAGCCAGAACCATGGAATTTCCAACAGTGAATGCAAGAATTTACAAACAGAAACTATTTTTAAATCAGCAAGCCTTGAATCAATCAGATTACAACAGAAGCTGTCAGACCAGTTTTATAAACTCCACCTCAGAAATAGAGGGTAAGCAGTTTCAGGACAGATGAGAATAAAAAAACAATGCCAGAAAATATATAAAATAATTCAGTCAGGCAAAATTAAGACAATTCAGAACTCTGAAAGTTTAAAATGCCAAGAAATATATTTATCAATCAGCGATATATTTTCAGATTTTTTGAGAATCACACTTGCCAGAACCCAGGAATTTCCAACAGTGAATGCAAGAATTTACAAACAGAAACTATTTTTAAATCAGCAAGCCTGGAAGCAATCAAATAATACTAAAGCGGTTAGACCAGTTCACCTCAGAAATCTGGGTAAGCAGTTTCAGGACAGATGAGAACAGAAAACAATGCCAGAAAATATATAAATCAATTCAGTTAGGCAAAATTAAGACAATGCAGAACTCTGAAAGGTTAAAATGCCAAGAAATATACTTATCAATCAGTGATATATTTACAGATTGTTTCAGAATCACACTAGCCAAAACCCAGGATTTCCAAAAGTGAATGCAAGAATTTCCAAACAGAAACTATTTTTAAATCAGCAAGCCTTGAAGCAATCAGATAACACAGAAGCTGTTAGTCCAGTTTTATAAATTCCACCTCAGAAATAGGGAGTAAGCAGTTTCAGGACAGATGAGAACAGAAAACAATGCAAGAAATATATAAAACAATTAAGTCAGGCAAATTAAGACAATTCAGAACCCTGAAAATTTAAAATGCCAAGAAATATACTTATCAATCAGTGATATATTTTCAAATTGTTTAAGAATCACACTAGCCAGAACCCAGGAGTTTCCAACCGTGCATGCAACAATCTACAAACAGAAACTATTTCTAAATCAACAAGCATTGAAGTAATCAGATAACACAGACGCTATTAGACCAGTTTTATAAACTCCACCTCAGAAATAGGTGTAAGCATTTTCAGGACAGATGAGAAAAGAAAACAGTGCCAGAAAATATATAAAACAATTCAGTTAGGCAAAATTAAGACAACGCAGAACTCTGAAATGTTAAAATGCCCAGAAATATGCTTATCAATCAGCGATATATTTCCAGAATGTTTGAGAATCACACTAGACAGAACCCAGGAGTTTCCAACAGTGAATGCAAGAATTTACAAAAGGAAAATATTTTTAAATTAGCAAGCCTTGAAGCAATCAGATAACTACCACAGAAGCTATTAGACCAGTTTTATAAACTCCACCTGACAAATAGGGGGTAAGCAGTTTCAGGACAGATGAGAAAAAAAACAATTCCAGAAAATATATAAAAGAATTCAATCGGGTGAAATTAAGACAATTCAGAACTCTGAAAGTTTAAAATGACAAGAAATATACTCATCAATCAGTGATATATTTTTAGATTTTTTGAGAATCACACTAGCCAGAACCCAGGAATTTCCAAAAGTGAATGCAAGAATTTACAAACAAAAACTATTTTTAAATCAGCAAGCCTTGAAGCAATCAAATTACACAGAAGCGGTGAGACCAGTTTTATAAACTCCACCTCAGAAATCGGGGTAAGCAGTTTCAGGACAGATGAGAACAGAAAACAATGCCAGGAAAATATATAAATCAATTCAGTTAATCAAAATTAAGACAATGCAGAACTCTGAAAGGTTAAAATGTCAAGAAATATACTTATCAATCAGCAATATATTTACAGATTGTTTCAGAATCACACTAGCCAAAACCCAGGATTTCCAAAAGTGAATGCAAGAATTTCCAAACAGAAACTATTTTTAATCAGCAAGCCTTGAAGAAATCAGATAACACAGAAGCTGTTAGACCAGTTTTATAAACTCCACATCAGAAATAGGGAGTAAGCAGTTTCAGGACAGATGAGAACAGAAAACAATGCAATAAAATATATAAAATAATTCAGTCAGGCAAAATTAAGACTACGCAGAACTCTGAAAGGTTAAAATGCCAAGAAATATACTTATCAATCAGCGATATATTTACATATTGTTTGAGAATCACACCACCCACAACCCAGAAATTTCCAACAGGGAATGCAAGAATTTGCAAACAGAAACTCTTTTTATATCTGCAAAGCTTGAAGCAATCAGATAATACAGAAGCTGTTAGACCAGTTTTATAATCTCCGCCTCAGAAAAAATTGGTAAGCAATTTCAGGACAGTTGAGAACAGAAAATAATGCCATAAAATATATGAAACAATTCAGTCAGGCAAAATTAAGGCAAGGCAGAACTCTCAATGGTTAAAATGCCTAGAAGTATTCTTATCAATCAGCGATATATTTTTGATTGTTTGAGAATTACACAAGCCAGAACCCAGGCGTTTCCAACAGTGAATGCAATAATTTACATCAGAAACTATTATTTAAATTAGTAAGTATTGAAGCAATCTGATAACACAGAAGCTGTTAGACCAATTTTATAAACTCCACCTCAGAAATAGAGGGTAAGCAGTTTCAGGAAAGATAAGAACAGAAAACAATGCAATAAAATATATAAAACAATTCAGTTAGTCAAAATGAAGAAAGTGCAGAACTCCAAAAAATTAAAATGCCAGAAATATACTTATCAATCAGCAATATATTTTTAGATTGTTTGAGAATTACACTAGCCAGAACCCTGTAGTTTCCAACAGTAAATGCAAGAATTTACAAACAGAAACTATTTTTATATCAGGAAGCCTTGAAGCAATCAGATTACTCAGAAGCTGTTAGACCAGTTTTATAAACTCCACCTCAGAAATAGGGGGTAAACAATTGCCGGACAGATGAGAACAGAAAACAATGCCAGAAAATATATAAAACAATTCAGTCTGGTAAAATTAAGACAATGTATACCTATGAATGTTTAAAATACCCAAAAATATACTTATCAATCAGTGATATATTTTCAGATTGTTTGAGAATAACACTAGCCAGAAACCAGGAGTTTCCAGTAGTGAATGCAAGAATTTACAAACAGAAAATATTTTTAAATCAGCAAGCCTTGAAGCAATCAGATAACACACAAGCTGTTAGACTAGTTTTATAAAATCCACATCAGAAATAGGGGCTAAGCAGTTTCAGGACAGATGAGAACAGAAAACAAAACCAGAAAATATATAAAATTATTCAGTTAGGCAAAATTAAGAGATTGCAGAACTCTGAATGGTTAAAATGCCCAGAAATATACTTATCAATCAGCCATATATTTCCAGATTGTTTGAGAATCACACTAGCCAGAAGACAGGAGTTTACATCAGTGAATGCAAGAATGTACAAAACAAAACTATTTTTAAATCAGCAAGCCTTAAAGTAATCAGATAACACAGAAGCTATTACACAGTTTTATAAACTTCACCTCAGAAATAAAGGGTAAGCAGTTTCTGGATGGATGAGAACAGAAAACCATGCCATAAAATATATAAAACAATTCAGTCTGGCAAAATTAAGACAATGCAGAACTCTAAAATGTTAAAATGCCCAGAAATATGCTTAACAATCAGCGATATATTTCCAGATTGTTTGAGATTCACACTATCCAGAACCCAATAGTTTCCAAAAGTGAATGCAAGAATTTAAAAATAGAAACTTTTTTTTTAAATCAGCAAGCCTTGAAGCAATCAGATAACACAGAAGCTGTTAGACCAGTTTTATAAACTCCACCTCAGAAATAGGGGGTAAGCAGTTTCAGGAGAGAGGAGAACAAAAAACAAAATCAGAAAATATATAAAATTATTCAGTTAGGCAAAATATAGAGATTGCAAAACTCTGAATGGTTAAAATGCCCAGAAATATACTTATCAATCAGCGATATATTTCCAGATTGTTTGAGAATCACACTAGCCAGAAGACAGGAGTTTACATCAGTGAATGCAAGAATTTACAAAATGAAACTATTTTTAAATCAGCAAGCCTTAAAGTAATCAGATAACACAGAAGCTATTACACAGTTTTATAAACTTCACCTCAGAAATAGAGGGTAAGCAGTTTCTGGACAGATGAGAACAGAAAACCATGCCATAAAATATATAAAACAATTCAGTCTGGCAAAATTAAGACAATGCGGAACTCTAAAATGTTAAAATGCCCAGAAATATACTTAACAATCAGCAATATATTTCCAGATTGTTTGAGATTCACACTATCCAGAACCCAATAGTTTCCAAAAGTGAATGCAAGAATTTAAAAATAGAAACTTTTTTTTTAAATCAGCAAGCCTTGAAGCAATCACATAACACAGAAGCTGTTAGACCAGTTTTATAAACTCCACCTTAGAAATAGAGGTTAAGCAGTTTCAGGACAGATGAGAACAGAAAACAATGCCAGAACATGTATAAAACAATTCAGTCTTGCAAAATTAAGACATTGCAGAACTCTGAAACATTAGAATGCCAAGAAATATACTTATCATGTAGCAATATATTTCCAAATTTTATGAGAATCACACTAGCCAGAACCCAGGAGTTTCCAACAGTGAATGCAAGAATTTACAAGCAGAAACTACTTTTAAATCAGCAAGCCTTGAAGCAATCAAATAACCCAAAAGCTGTTAGACCAGTTTTATAAACTTCACCTCAGAAATAGGGAGTAAGCAGTTTCAGGACAGATGAGTACAGAAAACAATGCAAGAAAATATATAAAACAATTCAGTCATGCAAAATTAAGACAATGCAGAACTTTGAAAGCTTAAAAGGCCCATAAATATACTTATCAATCAGCAATATATTTCCAGATTGTTTAAGAATCACACTAGCCAGTGCCCTGGAATTTCCAACAGTGAATGCAAGAATTTACAAACAGAAACTATTGTTAAATCAGCAAGCCTTGATGCAATCAGATTACACAGAAGTTGTTAGACCAATTTTATAAACTCCACCTCAGAAATAGGGAGTAAGCAGTTTCAGGACAGATGAGAACAGAAAACAATGCCAGAAAATATGTAAAACAATTCAGTCAGGCAAAATTAAGACAATGCAGAACTCTGAAAAGTTAAAATGCCAAGAAATATACTTATCAACCAGCACTATATTTCCATATTGTTTGACAATCTCACTAGCCAGAACCCAGGACGTTTCAACAGTGAATGCAATAATTTACAAAGAGAAACTATTTTTAAATCACCAAGCCTTGAAGCAATCAGATAACACAGAAGCTGTCAGACCAATTTTATAAACTCTGCCTCAGAATAAGGGGGTAAGGAGTTTCAGGACAGATGAGTATAGAAAAAATACCAGAAATATATAAAACAATTCAGTCAGGCAAAATTAAGACAATTCAAAAATCTGAAAGTTTAAAATGCCAAGAAATATACTTATCAATCAGCGATATATTTTCAGATTGTTTGAGAATCACATGCGCCAGAACCCATGAATTTCCAGCAGTGAATGCAAGAATTTACAAACAGAAACTATTTTTATATCAGCAAGCCTTGAAGCAATCAAATTACACAGAAGTGGTTAGAGCAGTTTTTTAAACTCCATCTGAGAAATAGAGGATAAGCAGTTTCAGGACAGATGAGAACAAAAAACAATGCCAGAAAATATATAAAACAATTCAGTTAGGCAAAATTAAGACAATTCAGAACTCTGAAAGTTAAAAATGGCAAGAAATATACTTATCAATCAGCAATATCATTTCAGATTGTTGAGAAGCACACTAGCCAGAACCCAGGAGTTTCCAACAGTGAATGCAAGAATTTATAAACAGAATATATTTTTAAATCGGCAAGCCTTGAAGCAATAAGATAACACAGAAGCTATTAGACCAGTTTTATAAACTCCACCTCAGAAATAGGGGTAAGCAGTTTCAGGACAGATGAGAAGAGAAAACAATGCCAGAAAATATAAAAATCAATTCAGTTAGGCAAAATTAAAACAATGCAGAACTCTGAATGGTTATAATGCCAAGAAATATACTTATCAATCAGTGATATATTTCCAGATTGTTTGAGAATCACACTAGCCAGAACCAGGAGTTTCCCATCAGTAAATGCAAGAATTTACAAACAGAAACTATTTTTAAATCAGCAAGCCTTGAAGCAATCAGATAACACAGAAGCTATTAGACCAGTTTTATAAACTCCGCCTCAGAAAAAATGGGTAACCAATTTCAGGACAGTTGAGAACAGAAAATAATGCCATAAAATATATGAAACAATTCAGGTAGGCAAAATTAAGACAAGGCAGAACTCTCAATGGTTAAAATGCCAAGAAATTTTCTTATCAATCAGCGATATATTTTTTGATTGTTTGAGAATTACACAAGCCAGAACCCAGAAGTTTCCAACAGTGAATGCAATAATTTACATCAGAAACTATTTTTTTAAATCAGCAAGCATTGAAGCACTCTGATAACACAGAAGCTGTTAGACCAGTTTTATAAACTATACCTCAGAAATAGGGGGTAAGCAGTTTCAGGAAGGATAAGAACAGAAAACAATGCCGGAAAATATATAAAACAATTCAGTTAGTCAAAATGAAGAAAATGCAGAACTCCGAAAGATTAAAATGCCAGAAATATACTTATCAATCACCAATATATTTTTAGATTGTTTGAGAATTACACTAGCCAGAACCCTGTATTTTCCAACAGTAAATGCAAGAATTTATAAACAGAAACTATTTTTATATCAGGAAACCTTGAAGCATTCAGATTACTCAGAAGCTGTTAGACCAGTTTTATAAACTCCACCTCAGAAATAGGGGGTAAAACAATTGCAGGACAGATGAGAACAGAAAACAATGCCAGAAAATATATAAAACAATTGAGTCTGGCAAAATTAAGACAATGCAGACCTATGAATGTTTAAAATTCCCAAAAATATACTTATCAATCAGTGATTTATTTTCAGATTGTTTGAGAATCACACTAGCCAGAACCCAGGAGTTTCCAGTAGTGAATGCAAGAATTTACAAACAGAAAATATTTTTAAATCAGCAAGTGTTGAAGCAATCAGATAACACAGAAGCTATTAGACCAGTTTTATAAACTCCACCTAAGAAATAGGGGTAAGCAGTTTTAGTACAGTTGAGAATAAAAAACAATGCCAGAAAATATATAAAACAATTCAGTCAGGCAAAATTAAGACAATTCAGACCTATGAACGTTTAAAATGCCCAAAAATATACTTATCAATCAGTGATATATTTTCAGATTGTTTGAGAATCACTCTAGCCAGAACCCTGGAGTTTCCAGTAGTGAATGCAAGAATTTACAAACAGAAAATATTTTTTAAATCAACAAGCCTAGAAGCATTCAGATAACATGGAAGCTGTTAGACCAGTTTTATAAAATCCACCTCAGAAATTTGGGGTAAGCAGTTTCAGGACAGATGAGAACAGAAACAAAACCAGAAAATATATAAAATTATTTAGTTAGGCAAAATTAAGAGATTGCAGAACTCTGAATGGTTAAAATGCCCAGAAATATACTTATCAATCAGCGATATATTTCCAGATTGTTTGAGAATCACACTAGCCAGAAGACAGGAGTTTACATCAGTGACTGCAAGAATTTACAAAACAAAACTATTTTTAAATCAGCAAGCCTTAAAGTAATCAGATAACACAGAAGCTATTACACAGTTTTATAAACTTCTCCTCAGAAATAGAGGATAAGCAGTTTCTGGACGGATGAGAACAGAAAACCGTGCCATAAAATATATAAAACAATTCAGTCTGGCAAAATGAAGACAATGCGGAACTCTAAAATGTTAAAATGCCCAGAAATATACTTAACAATCAGTGATATATTTCCAGATTGTTTGAGATTCACACTATCCATAACCCAATAGTTTCCAAAAGTGAATGCAAGAATTTAAAAATAGAAACTTTTTTTTTAAATCAGCAAGCCTTGAAGCAATCAGATAACACAGAAGCTGTTAGACCAGTTTTATAAACTCCACCTTAGAAATAGAGGTTAAGCAGTTTCAGGACAGATGAGAACAGAAAACAATGCCAGAACATATATAAAACAATTCAGTCTTGCAAAATTAAGACAATGCAGAACTCTGAAACATTAGAATGCCAAGAAATATACTTATCATGTAGAGATATATTTCCAAATTGTATGAGAATCACACTAGCCAGAACCCAGGAGTTTACAACAGTGAATGCAAGAATTTAGAAACAGAAACTATTTTTAAATCAGCAAGCCTTGAAGCAATCAGATAACACAGAAGCTGTTAGACCAGTTTTATAAACTCATAGGTTCATAGGTTCATAGGTTTATACTAGGCTATCTGCCCTAAGGCATTTATAAGCCTAGCCCAAAGTTATGTGGCTTACACCACCCCTTATGTTAGAAATAATGTGCCTATTAGTTTGTTGTACCTCTGTCCAGCAGTGACACAGAGATGATTCCCGGGGTAAACCTACGATCTCCCATCCACCGGTCAAGATTTCTCTTGAACAGAGCCAGCGAGGTGCTGTGCCTCACATGGACAGGGATTTCATTCCACAGCATGGGGAGTCTCTGTGTGATAAATCTATCCCTCCAGCACGTCCTATTTATATCCGTGCTAAGGTTTAAGTCACTTGCTCTAGTGGTTCTGGTGGATTTGGATTTTTTGAGGTCGAGCATGTCCATTAATTCCGGGTTGGTCATGGCCTTGTATGTCAGGCACAGGTCACCTCTGAGCAGACGGTATGCAACTGAATAGAGTTGGAGTTTCTTCAGTCTGGCAGTATATGACAGGTTTTGGAGTCCCTTTATCCTTTTGGTGAGGAACTTTTGGGGTCTCTCCAATTGCTGCAGGTGTCGGGTGAGATACATCCCTAATGGGGCATTGTACTCGATCATTGGTCTGATAAGTGAAGAGTACCACCTCAGAAATAGGGGGTAAGCAGTTTCAGGACAGAGGAGAACAGAAAACAAAACCAGAAAATATATAAAATTATTCAGTTAGGCAAAATTAAGAGATTGCAGAACTCTGAATGGTTAAAATGCCCAGAAATATGCTTATCAATCAGCGATATATTTCCAGATTGTTTGAGAATCACACTAGTCAGAAGACAGGAGTTTACATCAGTGAATGCAAGAATTTACAAAACAAAACTATTTTTAAATCAGCAAGCCTTAAAATAATCAGATAACACAGAAGCTATTACACAGTTTTATAAACTTCACCTCAGAAATAGAGGGTAAGCAGTTTCTGGACGGATGAGGACAGAAAACCGTGCCATAAAATATATAAAACAATTCAGTCTGGCAAAATTAAGACAATGTGGAACTCTAAAATGTTAACATGCTCAGAAATATACTTAACAATCAACGATATATTTCCAGATTGTTTGAGATTCACACTATCCAGAACCCACTAGTTTCCAAAAGTAAATGCAAGAATTTACAAATAGAAACTTTTTTTTTAAATCAGCAAGCCTTGAAGCAATCACATAACACAGAAGCTGTTAGACCAGTTTTATAAACTCCACCTTAGAAATAGAGGTTAAGCAGTTTCAGGACAGATGAGGACAGAAAACAATGCCAGAACATATATAACACAATTCAGTCTTGCAAAATTAAGACAATGCAGAACTCTGAAAGGTTAAAATGCCAAGAAATATACTTATCAGTCAGAGATATACTTACAGATTGTTTCAGAATCATATTAGCCAGAACATAGGATTTCCAACAGGGGAATATATAATCTTGGTATAACTGATTTTTATAAATCATTTGGTGAGCATGAAGTATCCTTCTTGTTTTAATATCCAATCAATCCAACACTTTTTGGGGCCAGTCAGTCACTCCAAAACTCTAAGTTAGGACAGGAAGAGCAAATCGATTTATAGCTTGGATCTTGTTCCTAGATGTCAATGCTGTTCTCAGGATTAATTTAAGTCTTCTAAAGTATTCCTTACTGAGTTTTATTTGCATTTGTTCATGTTTTATTGCTGATCCTTCATCAATTCCCAAGTATTTATACACTCCCTCTTGCTCAAGTTTTTTATATCACATTATTTTCCCAAACTGATGTTTTCCTGGTGCTACCATTTTCCTTTTTTAAAAGGTTGCTTTTACACATTTATCAAGACCAAATGACATTCCAATATCATCTGAAAAAGTTTTGACAACCTGCAGCTTTGCTTTCATTTCTTCGTCTGATGAATTATACAGTTTTAAATCATTGACAAAGAGAATATGAGAAATCATTAGACTTTGTTGTTTTCTAGGAGCCAAATTGTAGCCATGGCCTAAGCTGTTAAGTAAACAGCTTAATGGATTAATGGCAAGGCAGAATGGCAACGGTGACAGAAGTCACCCTGGAATATCTTCCTTTGAATTTTTATTCCTGGGATAATAATCTGTCCTTTATCATGGCTTAATTGCAAAGTGGTCTGCCATTGTTTCATGGTTACTATAATGTAATCAATCAGTGTATGGTGTATTTTATACATTTTTAAGCACTATTTTATCCATGAATATGGGATACTATCAAATGCTTTTTAGTAGTCAATCCATGCTATACTTAGATTCTTCCCCTTTTTACAGTTTTCCACTATAACTTTATTTAACAAAAAATGATCCTTTGTTCCATATGACTTTCTTTTATTGCCCTTTTGTTCTACTGCCATAATTGAGTTTTCTTCTGAATTACTATAAACTCTGTGTCATTTCCCGTGTATAGTTTATACATCGTTGGAAGACAAGTTATTGGTCTATAATTTTTAGGGTACCTTGCAGGTTCACTCTTAGGTAAGAGCCTTGTTTTTCCTGTTGTTAACCAGTGTGATGTCTGTTCGGGGTGCACATATAAATAGTTCTTACTCATGGCCAAATCTTCGTGCAAAGATGTTAATACTTTTAACCAAAAGTTAGGTACTGCACCTGGGCCTGTGGTTTTCCAATCAGAGGCTTTTCTTAACTTTGTTTCAATATCTCTGGCTGTTACTTCAGCCCATGTCATATCCTGTACCTTTAACTCTCTTATTCTTTCTTTTACTTTTTCTATCCGTTTAGCATCTTTCTTATGTTTCACAAGATCTTCATAGATACTTCTCCAAAATGTATCTATTTTTTCTTTTTTTTTTGGCAGTCTTTCAATTCATTTTACTTTATTTCCCAATTCTCTATAAAATTTCTTTCGATCATCACTGTATGGCAGTATGAAAGCACAGATGGCCAGTGTTATCAGTAGTAAACAGAAGCTTGGGTCTGGCTAGATCAAGATTTATTTGTAAAAGTGGGGTGTTCTGCTAAAGGGACACTATGAATGGAACCAAATGAAGTGTGGCATCATAAAGGCACAGATGGTCAGCTGTTTATGTTTAGGGATAATTAATTCAACTTACAGAAGTGTGTTCTCTGCTGAAGTAGAACTGCTTAGTTAAAATGAAAGAGTGTGGGATGATGAGATGGTATAGCAAAAAGAAGAAAATGCCAAAACAAGACTGCACAAATGCTCAGCAATGTCTGTTTAGAATGAAGTATCACTAATATTTTTAGCCATTTTTATCTGCTGCCTTATACTTTAGCATTTTCAACTGCTGAATTACTGATTTAGTTGCTTTTTCAAACTGTAACCATAGAAAGTTACAGAAATCTGACCTCTGTGATTAATATGTGCCACTTATGCTGAGCTTGCTTGTGTTACACTCCAATTTTATCACTGTATTTAGAATTAATAAGTGTTTTTAATGTTAATTTACACCTCTACCAACTTATTACTTGCTTCAACCAGACATCATATACAATAGAAAAACTGCTGTAACAAACACCACAAGAAGATAAAATTCAGTATAGAATAAACACAAATCAAATACTGACAGAAAATCAGGAGAAGAAGATGGAAATATGTTCCTTCCTTCTAGTACTCTTAAGAATTGATTAACAGGAAAGACTAAACATTTGTGATGAAAAAATTTTAAACTAATCTGTGAGTAGAGTTATCTTGTTCATTTACATCTGAAAACTACATTTAAAACTCTTGTCTTTGTTCACACTTAAAACTGCAGCTCCAGGCTATACTATTTATCTGTTGTGTAATGGAAATTTGTGACTGATAAGGCACATTTAAATATATATGTTTGAAAGCCATTATTTTTAATAACTCTGTAGTTAGAAGCAATGGCCTAACATAAATAAACTGTCCTTCGCAGCCTTTTTAATTTCTCCACGTTCATGGAATGTATTGTTTGATGTCAGCCAGTACAACAGTCGTGCCCCATGATTATGCCTTTCGGTATACAGTCCTTCTGCCATTAGTATGTCACAACAAGCAACAAAGTGTGAGACTGTTTCCAGTTCTGTTTTGCAAAACCTACATTTATCTTTTTCTCCCATATGTTTACTGGACTTTTAAACCAGTGTGTGTGTGTAGCCCACTATCTTGGGCCGCCAATATTAACCTTTCATTTTTTGGTTTGAATTTGCCTCTCCTTAACCATTCCTGCATTCAGTCCTGATCAACATGAGGTTCTTCCAGAAGTTTTCTATGCTTGTAGCTATATTTATACATTTTCCACATTTCTTGCCTTCTCATCTGACCCTTCACCTTATATTCTTTCTTTTGTCTTTTGGCACATTCAGTTTCTGCCTGATTTTTATCTACTTCTGGTTTGATTTCCATTCCTACGTGACATCAATATGCTTGTGCTAATCTTAGATTTATTCTCCTCATATTTCAAAACTTTCACTACATTTGGGTCCTGTGAGGTTAGCAGATATGTGCTCAGTGGCATGACTGCAGATCTCTACATCTAATCAATTTCAAGGAGGCCCATCCATCCTTTGGATCGGAGAATATATAATCTTGGTATGCACTGATTTTTATAAATCATTTGGTGAGCATGAAGCATCCTTCTTGTTTTCCTATCTAATCTATCCAATATGTTTTGGGGCCAGTCAATCACTCCAAAACTGTAAGTTAGGAAAGGAAGAGCAAATTGGTTTATAGTTTGAATTTTGTTCCTAGATGTCAATGCTGTTTTTAGGATTCATTTGTCTTCAAAAATATTCCTTGCTAAGTTTTATTTGCATTTGCTCATGTTTTATTGTTGATCCTTCATCACTTCCCAGATATTTATACACTCCTTCTTGCTCAAGTTCTTTTATATCACATTCTTGCCCCAAAGTGATGTTTTCTTGATGCTGCAGTTTTCCTGCTTTAAAGGCTGCTTTTGCACACTTATCAAGACCAAACGACATTCTTATATCATCTGAAAAAAGTTTTGACTACTTGCAGTTGTGCTTTCAGTTCCTCGTCTGATGAGGTATACAGTTTTAAATCATTGACAAAGAGAAGATGACAAGTCTTTACACTTTATTGCTTTCTAGGAGCCAAATTATAGCTATGGCTTTATCTAAGTAGACAGCTTAATGAGTTAAGGGCAATATAGAATAGCAGAGGTGATAGGGACTCACCCTGGAATATCCTCCTTTGGATTTTTATCCCTGGAATAATAATTTTTCTTTTACCATGGCTTAATTGCAAAGTGGTCTGCCACTGTTTCATGGTCACTGTAATGTAGTTGATTGTTGTAGGATATAACTTATACATTTTTAAGCACTCTTTTATCCATGAATGTGGGATACTATCAAATATTTTTGTAGTCAATCCATGCATACTTAGATTCATCCCCTTTTTAGAGTTCTCCATTATGACTTTATTTAGCAACAGATGATCCTTTGTTCCATATGACTTTCTTTTATTGCCCTTTTTTTCTATTGCCAAGATTGAGTTTTCTTCTAAATGACTATAAACTCTGTCTGCATCAATTCTGGTGTATAGTTTATATGTAGTTGGAAGGCACGTTATTGGTCTATAATTTTTAGGTAGCTTGCAGGTTCACTGTTAAGTAGGAGCATTGTTTTCCCTGTTGTTAGCCAAGTTGGTGTCTGTTCAGAGTGCGCATAAAAATAGTTCTTACTCAAGGCTAAATCTTTGGGCAAATATGTTAATGCTTTTAACCAGAAGTTAGGTACTGCATCTAGGCCTGGTATTTTCAAAGTAGAGGCTTTTATTAACTTTGTTTCAATCTCTCTGGCTGTTACTTTATCCCATTTCATATCCTGTATCTTTGAACTTCTTATACTTTCTGTTACTTCTATCCATTTAGAATCTTTGTTATATTCCACAGGATCTTCGTAAATACTTCTCCAGAATGTATCTATTTGTTCTTTTTTGGTGGTCTTTCAATTCTTTTTACCATATTTCCCAATTCTCTATAAAACATTTTGGTATCATCAATAAATTGCTTATTTTTTACTTTTCCTTACATTTATCTGTGTATAATTAAGGTTTTTTTTGACTGTGCTGATATTTTTAGTTTATTATTTGCAATATTGCATGATATATCCTGATCCATTATAATATAGTACATTTTTTATCACATCTTTCTGAGTATTTTTGTTGGTCTGTTCCCTCTTCTATACTCCTCTAACAGTGACACTTCTTGGCTTAACTGCTTTATAGTTTTCTATATTTGATACTTCCATGATGGTATGCAATTTCTCCCCTTCCTTTCCCTTACTAACCTGTTCTCTTGTGATAGAATTTTATCTGTTATTAATTTATCTGCACAGTAATATATCCTGTTTACTTCTGTTATATTGCATGGATCTCTATGGACAGTCCTAATTACTGTGTTCATTTGTTTTATCAAACTTCTGACTTTTTGGGTTTTATTCACTTTCTTCAGTCTATTTCTTTCATTGATCTTATTATATCTGTCTCTATTAAATCAAGCAATTATTGTCTTAGCTCATTTTATTTTAAACTGAGGGCACATTTTCTGTTCTCCATTTCCTGCAGGCATTCTAAAGAAAGTTCTATAGCATCTTCCTATGACACATTCTCTTCAATTTCATCCTGTGCCATCCATTGCTCTGTTATATGGGGACTCACTGGCCTATTACTCCTCAACATTGATTAGTCCAGAGTTGCCACAATTTCCTGTTCTTTCCCTTACTGTCCAGCTTCAAGTGAATGCTTATACTGGTTTCTTGTGGAAGACTCCAAAATATCTTCATATGGCAATTGACCACTTGCTTCCCATTCCACTGATTTCTCCTTAATTTGGATGTCTATTGCTGTATCCTGCTATGGTGCTTTCTGAGTTAGATTTTCTACACTGAATCTTTCACTTCACAGGTACTCCATAACCTCAGTTTCTATTTCTTTAACTTCTCCATTACTAATCTTCTTTTCAACTTTTCCTCTTTGTCTTCTTATATTTTTGTATTGTAAAGTTTTTCATGCCCAGGTTCCTTTGCCTGTATTTCTAATCAAATATCTTTGGTGCTGCTCTTTTTGTATTGATCAATTTTGCTTTCTCCTTTGCATAAATATTACACCATATTAAATCTCTTTTTCTTTCCCATGTCCACATTTCTTCTTCAGATGGGCCCTGATTTTCTTGTTCCTCCTTACTTGGAGGATTAGTTCCATGATGCTGTAATGTAACCTGTGTTAGACCTTCTACACCAAATCCTTCACTTTGCAAGCACTCCATAACTTCAGCTTCTGTTTTTTTAACAGCTACTTTACTAATCTTCTTTTCTACATTCCTTTTTGTGATATTATTTTCTTCATTGTGAAATGTTCACGGCTGGATGCCTTTGCCCATATTTCTGTTTGAATATCTATGCCTTTTTTCTATTGATTAATGTAGCTTTTGACTTTGCATCAAATCTTTCTCATATCAAATCTCTTTTTCTTTCCCATGTCCTTATTTATACTTTTCAAAAATCACTTGGTTTTGTTGTTTATATTTTCGCACTTCCTCATATGCTTCTTTTTCCAAATAGATCAAAGTGTCTTGGTCTATATAATGTTTTTCACAAATATGCTATATTAATGAATACAACTTTTTATTTCAGGCTTCTGACAGTTTTTCTTGTGGAAATATTTTTCTTTCTTCTAATTTCTGTCTTAATCTTTTTGTATATCTTATAACTAGAAATTATGGGCTTTTTGCATAATAGTAACAATACGTAATTTCTTTCTTATCCTCAGTAGTCCACTCTTTATGGCTCTTCTTTGGCCTATCAGTTTTTGTGATTTTTGTTTTATTTAGCTATGTTAGAAACATCAGAAATAATGCTCAGACTGCACAGAGTTAATAGTAAATGGTATTATATACTCTAATCCTGAGGACATAGCCAATATACTAGCAAATAAAGTTAGCTCTAACTTCAGCCCCTACCCCATTTCCAGATCAACTACCAGGATCCAAACCCTTCTCAAATCTTCCAGGAACAAATCCACAAAGCACAATCCAAGACCAAGAATACTGCATCTTTGGGGGTCTGATAACACACCAGGATACCTACTGGTCAAACTGAAACAAGACCACTGAAACACCCTACCCTTACCTTCCATCCTAAATCTCCCAGAAATGTATGAAGCTTACAGGCAGGACTAAACTGCATTGACTGGTAATCAATATACAACTATAATAATCCTGATATAGCTAAAAACCTTCTAAAAAAAACTATTTGCGACTCATCTCCAGACTCCTCAAAGCTAGAACCAGTCATTAGAATACTAAAGAGATTAAAGTCCATTTCAGGTTGAGAGATACTGCCTGGCAGTATCTCTTCAATATCAGCCAATGATCAGGGTTTGTAGTGGAGGACTGAACAGTCATCCCCCTGTGCAAAGGTGGGATATCAACTTACCTGGGCAGCTATAGACCTTTAATTCTTACCAGTCTATCTGTAAGGCTATGAAAAGAGTCATTATGGAACTGATAAATAAGGACATAGGAAGCTTACAGACTCTCAACCCAAGCTGTTTTTTTTTTCTCAAGGACAGTTCCTGCCTACTTAATCTGTATGACTTCTTCAAAAGGTTAACAAAAGCAATGGATGATAGCAAATCTGTTTACACTGCATATTGAAATCTTACAAATGAATTCAGCACCATCCCCAACTCTAGCATAACTGATAAACTCATCCAGATAAATGTTAAATCCCTATGTAACTCATTGAATAGCAAACTGACTCACTTATAGAACCCAGGAAGATAGGGTGGGTGGATCTACCTCCTTCAAAATACCTCCCACTAGTGGTGCTCCCCACGAATCCATTCTTAGGCCACTCCTGTTTCACATCCACTTCTCGGAGGTCAAAGCTAATGTAATTGGCTTATAGCTGACCAAGTGTGCTGATGACTATAAACTTGGTGCCCTCATAAACTCCCCAGAAATTACCAAGATCTTTCAGGAAGGCCTTATACAAATAAATAGCTAGTGTCAAAGCCATGGCCTAAAACTAAATGCTAAAAAAATATAATTGAATAGTGTGACATCCTGTGCAACTATCACATCAACAACACACCACTGAAAATTGACCTAGAAGTGAGGGACCTGGGAACCTTAGACAATGAGCTGTCATTTCATAACCATGTATCCACAATTGTAAGGAAATCCTTTTTCCTTGCACAGCTTATTAGTACGGTTATGGCACCACAGGTCCAGGGAAGTGATCATTCCACTGTGCTGTACTCATCAGACTGATCACTGTGAAGTGCCCCCTTCAGTAAATATCTGTCCAAACACCTGAAAAAATGTGAGTGACCACAAAGCTTTTTCACTAATAAAATCAAGGGCCTAAATAACAAAAGTGAAACTGATCACCTCAAAGCCCTCTCCCTTTTTTTGGTATCTTAAGGGCTATTGAGGGATGATCTTTGCTTCACTTACAGAGCCTCTACTGAACTCATCCTTTCAGATCTATTATACATGTGCTAGTCCAATAGTGACAGAAACACCCACTCAAAAGATCTTTATCTCTTCCGCAAATTAAAAAGAACATGCTTGTGGGATAGATATATCTTACAAAGAATAGCATTTCTATGGAATCGTCCTCCCCTCCATGTAAAGAAAAGTACACCTCTTACTCTAGTCAGGTGTAATCTTGATGAGTGGATAGGAAGCCACCAGTTTACCCCTGGATAGGCATTCCTGTCCCTTATGGGCTGGGGTAACATGTAAATGCCTGCCTGTCCCTCAGATATTCATACTAATATCACAAAGGGGCTCTGGGTTAATTGTACTTAAAATGCTAGGGTTGGAACTGTATTGGGGATGTTTGGCTAGGCTTCTGAAGATCCATGCTTTATGAGCAATGCAATCACTTCACTATATGGCCTTTTTCAACAATATTCCCTTAATTAACTTTATATTAATTAATAAGTGATCACAGTTTTATTATTCCTTCCTCTCTGTTCTTATCCTTTCTCCACTACTCACCCCATTTACCCTTCCTGTCCCCCCTTACTCCCTCTCTTTTCATTACTCCTACTTCCCTATGTTTTTTCACTCACCCATCTTTCTTTATTTCTTTCTGCTTTCACCAAACACTTTGCTTACCTTCCAATTTTATTTCAACTGCTAGCCATTTTTTTGTAAATATTATATACACAATGTCCTGTTATATAGTTCCCCATGTTGCCTCCTACCAGATATAATTTCACAATCTCTTTCACTTTTATGTGAATTTTTAACATTTCCTCATTCATCACTGTTATGTTTGAACTACTCTGCAATCCACTGTAGCTTCAGGTGACTGACCACAGCAGTGAATCCCTTAGGTAGTTTACCGAAGGTGCCACGGATGTCTCTGGGCAGCAAAAACTCAGTACGAGCAGCAGCTGGTACATATATACAAAGCTTTGATCTATACAGCACATTGTTGTCTAATGTAGCCAGTTGTATTTTCTGCAGAGAATTTGCACACATGAAATCACTTTCCTTGTGTTTGGACTGCTGGAAACACTTTTTTGCATTGTTTAAGATTGAATTTTTGAATTCCTTGATGACAAAGTCTTGGTAGAGACCATATGCTAATCAGTCCTCACATTGGGTGTCTTCTTATATGATGCTGAACAGGTCCAATAGCATGTCATACAGGGTGTTAAAATGCCTTCAGAGTTGTTAGACATGAGGACAACTGAAAAAGGTAAAAAAAAGCAGGATTCTCCCAAAGAGACATATATACACATGAAATACAATCACTATCATTTGCAGCTTGGAGTTGGGAATGTCCCGATCAGGACAAGGATTTCCCATTTCACAATGCTGTGTCCATGCTGCAGGGTTTTCAGGCCCAGTATTGTGAAGCTGATGTCATTCTGTTTATTGCTTACCTTTTCTTATAATATATATATATATATATATATATATATATATATATATATATATATATATATATATATATATATATATATACACATATATATATATATATATATATATATATATATATGTATGGAATCACTATGGCCGAAATACTGATGCCCGATATACCGAGACCACAAGACCGAAGTTACAAAATCCCAGAAATGCACAATACCGAAATGCAGAATCACGAAAAACATGTAACTAGAATGTAGACAGTTCAATTCACATGTAGAAGTATAGGGAAATGTCTCAGGTGCTGTAAAAGGTGCTCGTACACTTTAGGGAGATGTACGACAGGAAAGCAGAAACCATGCACCTGTCCGTTATTCTCGTCATGCCATTTCACATGGGTAATTTGTGTTGATATATAGTAATTTTGTGTCTGTATCACTGTATCACTAGATATGCAATACAGGATGGAAACATTGGAGTGTTGGGGTTCGTTGAAGTATGTGTACAATGTGTTGCATTTCTTTATAAGCACAGTGCAAGAGGTGTTTGTTTGGTTACATTTAGGTGTTTCGGGTACTGTTGTGGTGTTTACATTACTCATATCGGCATTTGTCGATATTTTGGGATGTTGAGATTCTGCATTTCGGTATTGTACTTCGGTCTTGTGGTCTTGGTATATCGGGCATCTGTATTTCGGCCGTTCGGTATATAGTAGTGATTCCATATATATATATATATATATATATATATATATATATATATATATATATATATATCCCTCTATTACCAGGCTGTTTTGCCTTCTGTGAGGTACTGTATCTGTACATTGTGCCATACTTATCCAATATCTAAAAACATACCAATTGAGCAATTCTCATCTTTATTTGGTAGCTCTATTTTGTGTGAGTGAGAGAGTGAGTGAGATTGCCTCCCTGCATTCATGTTATACACATCTTCATTTACTTACTGGCCTCTACTTGTTTTTATTTATGTGCCTATCCCTGTGTCTATGAAAGTATATGGGTATGCTCCCATTGTGTACGAGGAGTAATATTTTAGGTGCTGTTATGGCTTAGTTGTATACTGATTGCCACTGTATTGCTTTGCTGAACTTCCCTGGGTTAGCATGACATTGCCATTTTTTTTAAAGCTACTGTTGTGATAAGTGTTTTGTTAAGTTTTGTTGGGGGGGGGGTCCTGTTATCTTCTCTACATGGTGCACATGGCATATTTGTCCACACTTCCATGTTGCTGTCACTCACATAAGTATTGCTATGACTGCAGCATTTCCTGTGCTGACAATGCCACCAGAAACTGTGACTTTTCTGGTTTTCTTCCATCTTCTTTAAATATCTTACACTAATGAGTGATATTTTTTCATCAGGATTATCTGTTTTCCATTTGTACTTTGTTTAGAATGCTGCCCCTATCAAAATCAGCCTTCCTCTGAAATATTATATCTATATATTTCTCCCTTGAGACACTTTCCTTGCATCTGTGAACTATGTGATGTTCATATACATCTCATTTTGAAAATTATTAACAGCTTGAATCCACAGGCTACATACCCATAGAGTGGCGCACAGCAACGGTTACTCCGCTCCACAAAGGTGGAGCCACAACAGACCCCAGGAACTATCGCCCTATAAGCCTGACTAGCTCGGTCTGCAAGGCTATGGAGTGCATCATCATGGAATTCATTAACAGAGACATTGGGAACCTCCAAACACTGGACCCTACCCAGTTCGGATTTGTTAAGGGTAGATCATGCCTCCTAAACCTGGTGGACTTCTTTGAGACAGTTACCAAGGCTATAGATGAGGGAAAGATGGCACACACAGCCTACCTAGACCTCGCAAAGGCCTTTGACAGCATTCCCCATTCTGGTATTATAGACAAGCTCAGCAGCCTGAACATAAACCCCTATGTCACAAGATGGATTGCCAACTGGCTCATGGACAGAACCTACATGGTGAGAGTTGCGGGAGCTAGGTCCAACTCTAAACTGGTTACAAGTGATGTTCCCCAGGGCTCAGTCCTAGGACCCTCCTGTTTGGCATATACTTCTCAGAGGCACAGGCAAGCACAGGAGGACTATGGCTGACCAAGTTCACAGACGACTGCAAACTAGGGGCTATAATTGACTCTCCAGCTGACACACACATCCTCCAAAAGGGTCTCACTGAGACAAATACCGGGTGTCAAAATCATGGCCTCAAGCTAAATGCCAAAAAGTGCATAGTCATCCCCTTTGGATAAAACAAAGTACCCACAATCTACCACATAGGTGGTAGTCCCCTAAATACGGAAGACGTAACAATGGATCTGGGGACCCAGGCAGACAGTAATCTCTCCTTTGATAATCACATTGCCAAAGTGGTTAGAAAATCCTTCTAAGTGGCCCACCTAATCACAAAAGGGTTTGCATCCAGATCAAAAGAAGTCATTGTGCCCCTCTACTCATTACTCATCAGACCCATCATAGAGTACAACGACCCATTTGGTATGTACCTTACAAGACACCTGTAACAGCTGGAAAGACCACAGAAGTACCTCACCAAGAAGATCACTGGCCTCAAACAGATGCCCTATGCAGCTCGACTGAAGAAATTCCAGTTGTACTCGGTTGCATACCGCCTACTCAGAGGTGATCTCAGCCTGACATACAAGGCCATGTCCAACCCAGAATTGATGGACATGCTCCACCTAAAGAAAACCATATTCCCTTGAGCCACATGCTCGAGGGATCTAAACCTCACCATAACAATAAATAGGACGTGCTGGATGGATAGATTCCTGTCCCAAAGACTTCCCATGCTTTGGAACAAGATTCCAATCTACATTAGGCAGAGCTCCTAGCTAACACTCTTCAAGAGAAACTTTGATGAGTGGAAGGGAAACAGAAAGTTTACCCCGGGGATCACTTCAGTGGCTGTGTTGGACAGAGGTACAGGGAACTAATCTATGGGAGCGGCGAAAGCCAACACATTCTGGCTAGGCTTATAAATGCCTTCGGGCAGATAGCCTAGTACCTACCTATGAATCTATGAAACTATGAATTGAAAATAATTTTCTTACAGTACTTAAAAAAAAAACTTTGCAGATTTCTGAACTCTGTCTCTTTTCTTCAAGACTATATAAGATCAATCTATAAACAAATGTGTTTAAATTTCATCTTCTTTTTCATGGCTAACCATGTTAGTCTGTTTCAGTCTAATTTTATGTGGTCTCTGATACAGACCATCCACACTATGGCTCCCTTCTCTGTGTTACCCTCTTTCCTGTGCATGTTGTCACACTGATGAGATCTCCAAAACTGCTTGCTGTGCCATGGACTGGCTCATATGACACATCTTTAGAGAAGAGCAATACCATCTCCCTTTCCACTGGTGAAGATTTTTTCCTCTGCAGCCTTGTACTCCACTTTCCTTGTACTTTCTTGGACTGCTTGTTTAACTCTAGGTCATCTGAGATGAATACCCCTGGTGTCTTTTTTTCTTTTGTTGTTGCTACATCTCATGCCCCCTGTGTTTCCCATTCCCAGATGAATTATTCTGCATTTCACATTGAATTTAAGTTACCACGCTTAGATCTTTCTTCCTGTTTTGCCACATGTTTTCATTATTTGCACATGTTCCTGTATATCAGCCCTCTTGTATATGACTCAATGGGGTGTATATCAAAACTTTGAATGCTGATAAGTTCGAATACCAAAACCTCGAACATGAAAGTCTGAAGACTGAAAATATTGAAGCCGTGGAACATCTAATTCTTCCCCAGGGAAAGAATTTTGTGGGCCATTTCCACGACTTTGCTATTTCCTCCACTGTGGTGCAATCTTGGAGTTTGTATATTTAAGTAGGGGGGTGTGGGAGTGGGTGGAGGGTGAAGTCCCCCACATTAGGGATAGTTTGTAGTGTTCGTGTGTTTTGTGTTTTGTACTGGAACAGCGATTTTTTTCCCAGGGGAAAAAAATCACTGTTCTCAGTCTTCGGAGTTTTCAGCTTTCGTAGTTTTGGGTTCGATGTTATGACATTTGAAGTTTTGACACTTTGATGTTGTAATATAGACCCGACACAATGACATCAGTGAAAAGCACTTTCTTCTGTGCCTTCTGCAGTCATTTCTGAAAATGTATGCATGTTTGTTTGCATGTATGTATCTTTGCAAGTATGCATGCATTTATTTATATTTACTTCCATTTGTTGGTTATTCCACTGATTACTGTATTAAAGAATATTAATATGCAGAGTTAGTACCTTTCTAACTTGAAGGCTGCTGTAATGAGGTTCTGGTTATTGTATAAAGAAATATTAGCATACAGCACTGTACTATTTCTGCATTATAAATATATAAATTATAAGCTCTGGTAATATGCGTGGTATCAGTTGGAGAGTTAGAAATTGCTCATTGCAGTTTGTTTTGTCAGTTTCTTGAACCAGATGGTGGAATTCACCAAATAATGGTGCTACAGATAGATTAGCTACATTGGTTTTATAACATCAAGTTGGCTGATTTTGGAATTTTTCTCTGCTTATGAGCAGGTCCCTATTAAACTGCCGAATGTTTCAAAGCTTGAGTGTCATATGGACGACACCATATGATTGAACTTTGAAAAGTTTGAAGGTGAAAGGCAACGGCTCCGTACTCACAGAATGGAAAAATTTCCCTTTTCTGCACTGAAGTGCAGTCTCTGAGTTGATATATTTAAGTAGGGGTGGGTGGAAGAGGCAGCCCTCCACATGGGGGGGGGTGCAGGGGGGCTTGTCCCCGTGCTCAGAGCATTAGAGTAAGTTTTTTTTTACTTTTTTATTATATATTCGAGGTTTCAAGTTTTGGTCATATGTTGAAAATATGAGGTTCGACATTTTGAAGCTTCGAATATATAATATAAACCCTTATGAGCTACTTTCGTGGACAGTATGTTACAGACAAGTGATGATATGAACTTGTCTTTTGAAGGCTTTCAGAGACTTAGCCAAAAATCTTATCAGAGACCATAATACCTAGCAAAAATATGGAAATGAAATGAGTGATTTTTCTCATCATATGCTCACACCAAATCCTGAAGAGTATGTGGTTTACATGCTTAGGAGCACTGATGTTCTGCTATCAAATAGGTATAGGGCAGTTGTGGCTCTATGTCAGAGATAGATAAATGTTGATCTGTGAACAGACAACATAGGATCAGTTAGTAACTCTACTACTGATAAAGCCAGTGAGGGTGTATGGGGGTAGGCTGAGAATGCTGTGTCACCTATCTATATGGGAGGGAAAGCAGTCCAGTCCACTACAATACTGACACCTGGTGGAGAGGAGAGGAATGACATGCAGGATATACCCATTTGGTACTCTTCATTATGGGTGTGTGGGAGCATTCAACTTATTATTTTTTTATCCTTTGTTGACTGAGTTTGTCCACTAGGTTAGGGCCTGTTTTCAGAGGTGACCATGGTGGTATTTCTACTACTAGTAGGAATTTGGCCAAGACATCTGGGTACTTCCCTTAGGTGAATAGGTGCCATGGGAGCTTTTACATCTACCTGAACTACCTCCATGTCAAGTAGATGGGACCGTGGTTTAACATCTCATCCAAAAGATGACACACTTCGGAGTGTGGCACTACAGTATCAGCAAACCAGTCCCTTGGAGCGAGAATAATAAACATGATATCCGTTGAAGCTTGTTCATAAAATGTACATTCCTCATATCATCTGTGAAATCTTTGGTGTTCAGTTATAGAGCAGAATTTGTACTTGTATAGTATAGCTTTATTAGTGCAGTTGCATCTCCTAAGCTTTATGACGTTGTGTGACTACAAGCACCTTTTCTAGTTTATTCCCTACAGACAAGATAAATGTATATTTCCACCAGACATTACTATAAAGCGTGCATAGAAAATGTATACAAAAATGTACTGCTCATAATGTTTATACTGTGCAACTGTATTGATTGACTTGTTTGTAATGCCTTTACAGAAATTCCTTAATTATTTGTATTCTCAGGAGTTTTTCTCTCCAGGTCTACATTGCAAAAAGGCACTACCATGCAGGACTAATCCAGTTAACAAATAATAAGTGAAAATATGAAATAGCAATTGGAACGTACCACAAACAATGTAAAACAATCTGCATTCTTACAGTGTTTTGCCTGTGTCAGCATGCAGACAGGAAGCATTTGATATTCTCTCTCCTCTATCATTAACAAAATAATTAAGGACAGGGCGGAAGCAAAAGATTTCAAATTAAAGAAAACTCCAACAGGAGAATTAAGTTTAGGACTAGGATAATTTATTAATAGTGGACAACACAATCAATTTGTTCTGGTTATACATTAAAAGATGATAGTATTTTTTATCTTCAAAAGGATTCATCTTTTGCACCATCTATGAAAATTGATTATTTTTCCACACTAATGATTTTTTTTTAATTTTTTTCCATAACAGTAACAGAAAATCATACCATTTTATGATTCTAGATAAAGGCTCCTTTATTACACATACTGCTTTGTCAAGTGTTTTGAGGAACTGTGAGAGAAATGTATTTTAATCATAACGTGATCTGTAAGGTGGTTGATAGAAAGGGCTGGAAATGCTCTCTGTGGTAGAAAAAAATGTGTATAGAAACTAAGCAAAGGCAGATCTGCCGTTATAATGAACTTTGATATCAAATACAGAATGTCACTCCTAGATGGATTAATATTAAGACTCATTTTAGTTATTCATTCAAATAGGTTAGGAACATATAAACTGAAAACTAAATAATTTGATAATGATGTTAAAACGATAATCATTTGAAATGTTGGGACCTAATAGAGTGAACCCCAAATCTCACAGACTGAATGACTGAAAAAAATGGACTTGCACATACCAAATATGTGATGGCAATTTCCTGGAATATTCCCTTTTCTTCGAGGGAAGATTTGGTATGTATAAGTTTGGGGACACAGGGGGCTTGACACTAGCCAAATACAAGGTTAAAGGAGAAGAGAGTTGTGTGGGATTTGCTGTTTCCCTGGATTTTTGATCTTTTTTTTCTTAATTCTATCGACACTTTGGCATTATGAGTACTAACATTTCAATACAGAGCCTGTTAAAAATGCACCAATTTTAATGTCAATGGTATAGTTAGAAAGCCAAAAAGTTTTATTAATAGACAAAAATGAAAATACAAAATTCAGCAATACAGGGCCTACAACAGATTCCCATGGGACACCAGCAGCAATCTCTGACCATTTTGAAAAGAGACCCCGAATGCTACCATGTTGACATCAGTGTCTAAGTGAACATCTAAGTCATTCAATAATATAAATATTTATCTTATGCTTTGTTAAGAAATGAATTATTGTCACATGATGGATACTATCAAAAGTCTTTAATAGATCTAAGTATGTAACCACTGGGCTAAGACCTTTACCTAAGGCTTCATAAACAGTTTCATAAAATCTGTTCAAACTGTTAAAAGTAGATCTTTTCTTCATAAAATCACCACCAAGTGCTATGTTTAGAAGGGATCATAAACAACTCACAAAGCACTTGCCAATACATGATGTCAGAGTTATTGAATAGTAGTAGTATTATCAAAAGATTCACTCATTACATTTCAGTACATTTGCCAGCCTGCATGAATCAGAACAGTACTGGCCATAATACCATATTAAATAAAGAGATTAAAGAATGTATCAGCTGGCCAAAATGAGTATGAATGAAACAACCTGGTACAAAGTCAGGGCCAGCACCAATGCTCTTTTTAACAATATTTAAGGCAAGTTTCACCATATCCTCTGTGATCAGTGAACTTAAAGTATGAGATTTATCTAAAATTGGGATTTCACCAAAAACTGCACTATTTGATAAAACTAAGGTGTGACATATTTGTTTAAAACTTCATCTTTTTTGGAAGAATTACAAAGAATTATATATTGATCAAGAACAGAACAAAGTCTATTGTTAGCCTATTTGGTAATTCTGACATAACTATACAACTTTTTATAATCAGCATTCTTAGCCAATGACTCTTTGTAAATAGGTTTTATAGATCTAATTTAATTTTTCAATAATCTACAAAATTTGTTGCATCTTTAAGAAGCATGATGCAATTGTTTATATAATTCTTAGTGACTTTTTTTCAAACTAATTTAGTTAGTTTCCTACTCCACAATGAAAGTGAATCAATTTTGGTCTGTCAAGCTAACCCTTTTGCTTGTATTTAATATTTGTAGGCATTTTCTGTCAATCAAGCAACTCTTAAGTTACTGATGGTACAGATGAAGCTTCTGTGTTACAATCTAGGTCATTAATTTCTTTAAAATGTTTTTGATCATTAATCCTCAGTCTGTTATTACTTGTTACAACAATTTTAGAAGGATTAATATGTACATTCACAGTAAATTCTAAAACCAAATGATGAGAGACCACTAATAGGGAAGAGATATCATATTATGAATTTTACTACAAATGTTAGTAAGCATTTGATCCAAATTGTTATTTTTTGAAGCAGGAAAATCAATCATCTGGACCATATGTCTCAATATCATTAAGTCATAAAATTCATGTTCAGTTGGTGAGCTGCATGTTCTGCAACTCATTAATATTACAAAGCTTAAAGTCACTTAATCCTTACATAAAAGAAAAACAAAAAATAAACAATCATAACCAAGATTATCAAAAGTGAACTATTTCATAAAAAAACAAATAAGACTAGCATTTGATATTTTAAGTCACAAAGGATAATAACATTTCCCATATATGAAAAATGTAAAATGCATAATAAAACATTTACTGAAATGAAACCAAACAAGTCCATGAAATAATCATCTCTAAGATGGCTCCAAGAACAGCAGAAATCAACAGTCCACAAATAAAAGCAAGTGATGAAAATTGCAGTCAGTGCCTACTATTAAAACGGTTAACAACTTGGGATAACCAGCTTCAAATGCTGTCATCCACCAACTGAGACTCAGGCTGAGCACAGGCCAATTAAACTATCATTAAACAGGGCATCTTTAGCCAAGGTACAAGACCACCCAGCTAACAGTAAGACTAACAATAACCAGTGAAAGTCTGCATCCCTTGGTCAGACTTTCAGACTATTCTCTGGCTGGGTTGGGTATGGTACCACAAACCCACCAAACCAGTCTGGGCTGTGGCAACAGCAAAAGTGGTATAATTAAGTTTGTCTAGTGCATGATATTGCAAAACTACCCCAAATGCAGCTATGGCTAAACTCTGGAGAAATATTAAATACATTATTACATGGGTGGCATAGTGGTGCAGCAGTTAGCATTGTCACCTCATATCAAGAGGTTCTCTTTATTGATTCTCAGCTGGGGTGCCTTCTGTGCAGAGTCTACATGTCCTCCCTTCATTTACATGGGTTTCCTCTGGGTTCTCTGGTCTGCAGCATTTCACCCCAAGTCTCTGCTGAAAATGGGCACTGCCCAATCAGACTTTCCTGGTAAACAAATGTTAAATAAATAAATAAAATAAATAAATTATCAAACCAAAAAGTGAGCAAAAGGTGACAGTAACAATGATCAAACAGTTACAGCATTGATATTAGGAACAAATAATTACACTGTGAAAGGTAATAGATTGGGATAAGGCCACGTAGAAATTAGGACTATGTGTTACATACTGTGTTCCCAATATGGGAATGATATCACAGTACAGGAAAAGAGAAAAGAATAGGAAATTGCCAAGTGAAAACCCAGCTCTGGTTCACTAGTGTAGCCAGTCATGCTCTTTGCCTCTAAAGAGTAGATTGGCATGATAACAATAAGGATCTGTGATTACAAAATGGAATTCACTGGCTGCACCCCTGCTCTGGTTGACTTTTTAATTGTATCTAGAACACAAGCTGCTATTAAAAAAGGATAATGCTTAGGACATTTAAAATATTACATAATAACTATAAGAATCAACCTTAGGAGGTTAGAAAATTATGGGAAGAAAGACTGAAAAGGCAGTTTACAAAGGAACAATGGGAGGATATGTATCCTCACAAGTATGCAACAAAATCCATAAGGTTTAGAGATTTTGCTTACAAGTGCTTTCATAGATATTGTTATACCCCAAACAGACTTCAGAGAATTTTTCCTGGAGGTGAGATGGCAAAGCTAGAGATAGCTGGGAACATCTAACAGTTTGGAAGATATAAAAAATTCCCTGCAGTCCTTTGTCAGGAATGTTAGGGGAGCAAATTATTGAAAATAAAGAAACGATTATTTGGAGGTGGAAAATAGAATCTAAACTGCCTAGATACATTAAGGCCTTACTAAGTTTAATGCTTTTGCCTACCAAAAAAATCAATTACATGAAAATGGAAATCAAAATTTAAAGTAACTGTAACTGAAATACTGCATATTGTAAAGGAGCTAAAAGAATTGGAGGTGGGATTTTTAGAAAAGGGATAGATCAAATTATATAATAATAAATGGAATTTGTGGAAACAATCCATACAGAATAATGTGTTGTAGAAGTGATTTTTCAGGGGAGTCAGGAAATGAGTAATTTGTGTAATGTTGGGATGAATGATAATTAGTAAAAAATGTGTATACAGTATAAAATAATAAAAATGTCACTAGGGTTAGTATTCTTTTCTATTAATGTATGTGTAGCTATTTCATGGTGTAAATTGTGATTTAATAAACAAGATATTTAAAGTAGCTCTATTGTAGAACAGTAGTCTTAGGTGTATTTCATAGCTGACTAGTTCATTATCATTCACTGAAAGATTTATAATGACATCTAAAAGAGGGACTGACAAATGAATTTATATACAGACATATCAAATGCAAGGTTTTACAAGCATGTTACATGCATTATTTGTTTCCATTAGTGGTGTTTATAGGATCATAGGAAGCTACTCGGTTAATGACCATAGGGCCCTTCCAAGCCTAGCCAAGTTTTACTTTTATTTCCATGATCAGCACCTATTGCCCCTGTCCAAGAGGGACACAGGTGGAACCCCGAGGGGAATTTGCAGTTACCCATCCAGTCATCCAGACTGCGTTTGAAGAGGGCCAATGAGGTGCTCTGTTTGACATGAAATGGGAGTCTGTTCCAAAGGTGTGGTAAACTCTGGGTGACTAATCTGTCCCTCCAGCAGGTTCTATTAATGTCATATAGCAGGTTAAGGTCTTTAGATCAAGTAACCTATGTACCATTTGACTTATGGATATGCACCATTTCCAGTAAAGGAGGGTCAGAGATTGCCTTGTATGCAAGGCAGAGATAACCTCTGAGTAGTCTGTATGAAACAGAATAAAGTGACAAAGCTTTCAAATGATTAACATGGGACAGATGCTGAAAACCTCGACTTTCCTTGTGAGGAACCTTTTTGTCTCTCCAATAGCTGCAGGTGCTTGGGAAGGTACATACAAAAAGGGGTATTGTATTCAATTATTGGCCTGATGAGGAAAAATTATGGGGAGGTTATAACTTCTTTTTTTCTGGAGGCAATGCCCTTACTTATGAGCTGAGCAGTATAGAATGTCCTTCTTACCACTGTGGAGACATAGTGGACAAAGATAGGGTTGCTTTCAACCTGTGTACCCAGGTTTCTCACCACTGAGTGTGTACTTAAGGTGCTGTTATTGATGTCCTAGTTAGCAGGACCATCTCTCTTACTGAAAGGGATGATAATGCATTTTTTTGCATTGAGTTTAAGGCCATGACTCTGGCACCAATCATTTGTTTGTGTAAGACACTCTTGTAGGATGTTGACATAATTTGGTGATTCTATGATTGCTCCCAGTTTGCAGTCAGCAGCAAACTTTGTCAGCCACAGACCTTTAGTTTTTGCTTGTACTTCAGAGAAATAGATTCAAAACAGTAGAGCTCCCAGGACTAATCCCTGTGGAACACCACTGGTTACAGGTCTGCTGTCAGAGGTGGATTCCCCTATTTTGACTATATGGGTTCTATCTGTGAGGCAGTAAGTGACCTGTCTAATGATATAAGGGTTGATACTTAGCTGGGTGAGTTTGTCAATGATGCCTGAGTGGGGGATAGTGTCAAACACCTTGGCTAAGTCTAGGTAGGCAGCATGCACAGATTTCCCCTCATCCAGGACCTTGGTGACTGTCTCAAAGAAATCCACTAAGTTTAACAGGCATGATCTCCCTTTGACAAATCCAAACTGAGTAATGTCAAGTGTTTGGAGATCACCTATATCTTTGTTAATAAGGTCCATGATGATTTACTCCATAGCCTAGCAGATAAGGCTAATCAGGCTGATAGGTATATAGTTCCTGAAGTCATTGGAAGCACCAACTTTGTGCAAGGGAATAACGGTAGCCATTTTCCATTCAGCTGGGACAAAGCCAGTGCTTAGACTATGATTAAAAACAATACCCAATGGTGTTGCTAATTCTTGTTGGAGCACATGTAGGATGCAGCCTAGGATGTTATCAGGTCCCATAGATACTGTGTTTTTGGCCTCAGAGAGGGCATTTATGACCTGCTCTTTAGAGATACAAAGTAGGGGACAGATGGTAGGGATGTCATGGGGTACCTGTGCCGGGGACAGGGTAGTGAAGTTTTCACAGAACATGTCAGCCAACAGGTTAGCTATGTCCACAGGCTCAGTGTATGAGGTATCATTAACTACTAGTTCAGCACAAATCTAGGCCTTTCCTTTTAGGTTACGGATGTAACTAAAGTATACCTTATGGTTGTCCTTAGTTGAGGAAGCTAATTTGGATTCATAGTTTGCTATGGAGGACTTCACAAGAAATCTTATTTGCTTGTTTAATCTAAGGAGGGGGAATTTCTAGTTTAGGGCTCACTCCCTCTTACTCGTAGACAGCAATTTCTTTCTCTTATTGTAAAGCTGATTAATGGCAGTTGTCCACCAGGCAGGTTTGCTTTTCCTTGAGGAGCTTGTTTTGGACCTGTCAGGCATGGCTGAGTCAATGCAGTTATTCATGTGTTTGCATAAAGCATTGGCATATAACTCCACATAGTTGCCAATTCCATCTGAGGTGGGAGGTCCATAGAAGCTATTTATACCATCCTGTAAGAGCTTATAATCTGCTTTGCAGAAGTTTTTAGTTTAGTTACTGCTGGGGGGAGAGGCCAGGTGTGATAGTTACTTCAAATGAGACTGATTTGTGGGGAGATCTCTCCAAGGAAGACCTCACAGTGGGGGTGCTACAATGGTCTCCCATATTGGTAAGCACCAGATCCAGAATGTTGGCACCTCTTGTGAAGGTGTCAACCAGCTGGTCCAGGGTACTGGAGTTAATGAAGTCAAGGAACATTTGGGCAAGTGAGTTTGAGCATGAGTAATTTATCCAGGAAATGGGTGGGTAGTTAAAGTCACACAAAACCATGGTGTTTGGATGTATCTTGATAGACTCAAGTAGATCCAAATCGGCAGAGTGGGTGTCCTGATTCATGCAGGGGGTTCTGTAGCTGGTAATGACTTGAATAGGTGTCCTACCAACAGTTAATTGCACCTGAAGTATCCCCAGGGAATCATACTGTTTAACCAATATAGAGGTGTATTTATCTTTAATGAATATTGATAAACCACCTCCTTTAGTTTTCATGTCTATCGTTTGTGGTCTGAACATGTTGAAGGAGGTGTAACCCGGTATGACTGGTGTGCTGTCCACAGCTTTGAACCAGGTCTCCATGACTGGATAAATGTCTATATCTTCCAAGGTGAGGACTGTTTCCAGTGAGTGCAGTTTCACGTTAAGACTCCTAGCGTTTAGCAGCATAACCTTGAGGTTGGTTTTAGATAGAGTTTTTACATCAGGAATTTTGTCCTTGAGACACTGCCTAAAAAAAGTATTATGTGGGTGGCAAGAACCTTAGCAAGTAGCCAAAATCAAATGTCTGCATCTTTCAAGGTGAGGACTGCTTCTAGTGAGTGCAGTTTCATGTTAAGACTCCTACCATTTAGCATTTGCAACATAAGGGTTGTTTTTAGCTGGAGTTTTTACATTAGGAATTGTATCCTTGACACACTGCCTAAAAAAGGTACTATGGGGATGACAAGAGCCTTAACCAGTATATGAAATCCCATGGGTGATAGATGAAGACCATCTCTGACAAAGCATCGAGGTCTGTCGATCATGTTGTCCAAGGCTGAACTATAATAGATCCCCTTAGAATGACACCAGAAACTAAGCCAATTATTGAAGTCAATCATTTTCTGTTTGTATTGAGGCATCATCTTAGGTGAAGGTAAAATGCTGCTTAAGGCTAGGGACATACCTGCCTGAGACACATAGTCCAAGAGCTCAGTCATGTCTCTTTTCATTTAGTTCACTCTGGCTAGGTTGTACATAATCCACCCTAAAAGTGAATATTGAGATGTCTTTGCATCAGAGGTAGAACTCCTATATCCTATATATACTTTACAAACAAATGATCATTGTTGAGCTTTAGATTTGGCATTGTCTAAACTCTATGTAGTGATGACAACAATTTGCTGCCATCAAATACAGTACTGAGTTGCAATGAAATTCCTAAGGGCAGAACAGAATCTTTAGGTCACTTCATATCTGCTTATCTCATTATCTTTGCATGAATGTTCCATAGTGAAGTCACAAAGATAGACTGACAGTTGTCCTTTTGTGTATAGGGACCACAGATATGGTATCACAGGAATTTAATTATAAAAATATGTCTTTCTGCATCACAATCAGTGTCCACTGGGGTAGATATATGACTATTCAAGCTGAGGAATGATAAAATAATCAGAATATATTGTTATTGGGTTGCTATTACAAGTAAAAGTCTTCTGATTGGCCCATCCTTAATTTAGACCTATTTGTACTTTAATATATTATATAAGGATAATGTTATCTACATATCATGAGACCTGGAATCCCCAGCTAAGTGCATGCTGTACCTGATGGTCAGGATGTATTATTCTGGGAAATCTCCTAGAATATTTACTACAGGGTCAGATATATTGTTGCTTGTAACCATTAGAAGAACTATATAGTCAATTGACTGCTCCTTTTTTTGGCCATTCAGTTTACAACAAACATGTACAGATTATATTTTTGGGTCGATACATTCAGTATATCTCTGAATCAAATTATTAGAATGTTCTTATGAAATGGAAATCAAAAGTAATATTTTTTCCAGAAAAAGTTATATTTTCTGCCATTTGTAAATGCCACAGCAAAATATGCATACCTTTCTTATTCTAACAGACATGAAAATATATGAGAGTTTGCTGTCTACTCTTCCTAACTGCTATCAAGTCATGTGGTAGGCCGGATAAGTCTCACTATCCTGATAGCTTTTTTCCAGGTCATTTTCCCCTCATTCCCATGTACTATCATACCATCCACAATCAGACTCAGCCTATTCATACCATACAGGTGAGAGACACTCAGAGGAACTTTTACAAAGATAGTCATGGAGAATGCTTGTGGCCATGCTGGCATCATAACAACTAAGGGCTTTTTGTAACTACAATCCCTGTGTGGAGGGTGATCTACAATGTCATCACATGGACCTCTTATGCATTGCCCCTTGTAAAAACATGACCCAGTATACTTCCTGTTGAAGGCTATCATGAAGCAGAGACCTGGGGAGTCAAAATATAGCCTGTTCAGGTCATTCTTTGCCTTGACACTCCTCCTCTGAGTGACTCATCAGTTTTTATCCCTGCTTCATTCCTACCTCCTCTCTCTTAGTATTGACATGACCATCCTCCCCTGCTAGCACTGTAAAGAGTCTGACATGCTAAATTAACTCAGATCATAAAGGTTCATAGGTGCATACTAGGCTATGGACACATGGGACTTTATAAGCTAGCTGTGCTTTCCAAATGAATCTGATACGTTTTGGTACACTTAGGTTATTTTAAGGGGTATGTGTAGTCCAGGCCTTGGGTGATCAAGTATTTACAAGCTGCCTCTGTCCATTATAGGCAAAGATGAAATACCAGAGGTGAATTTCTAATTCCTCATCCACTGTTTCAAGCTACTCTTAAATTGGGTTAGGAAGAGTTTTGCTTCACATAGATGGGAAACTAGTTCTTGTGAAGAGATAATCACTGAGATACATACCTGTCCCTCCAACATGTCCTACTTAAGTCATAACCAAGGTTTATGTCCATAGATCAGGTAATTCTAATGCTATTTGTTTTGCAGATATGCAGAATGTATATCACAGTGGTATACAAGGACACCTTGTATGCCAGGCATAGATCACCCCTCAACAGTCTGTAGGAGACTGAGTACAAGGATAGGAACTAGAGAGAATGTGCGTAAGACATCTTGTGTATGTCCTGTATTCTTTTTGTGAGGAACCCCTGTGGACCTTCCAGTTTTTACATGTGCCTGGACAGGTACATACCAAAGGCAACATTGCACTCAATGATTTGCCTAGATGCCATGCCCTTGTTTGTAAGTTGGACAATATAGAATGATTTCCTTACTATTGTAGACACATGATGGTCAAAGGCCAGGTTAGTGTCCACATGCATCCAAAAAACAAGTAATCTCCGTGGTATCCCCGAAGTCTCAAAACAACCCACTAAAGTGTAGTAGGTCTAAAAAAAAAAGTGTAAGAAACTTCTCTGTGTGGAAGATTTTCAGTCCATATATTTCTAGTTAATCACTGTATATTATTCAGATCAGACAATAGTAGTAGAAGTAGCGAACGTAAACTTGTCAAGTCAAAAAGTAATAATAGAAAATATATAATTCTACAGGATTACTAAGTATTCAAAAGTAATCCAAGCAAGGCAGGCAGTCTGTTTCCAGTCGAAAATCCTTTATTAAGTACACAGACAAATATATACATATACATTTTACATGTAAAAATCAGTTTCTATTTTCATAACCTATTGTTAACAAAGATCGCTTTCGTCCTTCTAGACTTCTTCAGGTCTGTGTACAAGAACCCTAAAAACCTATATAATTGCATAATTAGTTAGTATTGTTATTACCATCATTTTGAATAAAGTGGAAAAAAAGAGAACCAGAAAAAAATAAAAATAAAAAAAATATATATGTATGATGATGGAAACAAAATATACACTTAAATTTCAAATGATTTAAAATGGTATTTAAAACCAATTAGTAGAAAAAAATAAAATAAAATACAATTAGTCATGTAAACAATGTGGCAATTTTCTAAGTTCCAGTGCACTTTTAATTGAACAGTAGTAGTTTAGTCCAGGCTTTCTAAAAGAGTTCAGCTTTAATTGCCACATGAGTTCATGTTTCTCCAGAATATTCGGGATGTCTCCTTCAAGATCACCCATGTCTATGCGATCCAGGATCTGGAACTTAAAACCTGTGTGTCTTTTATGAAGAGAAAGGCATTTGACTAGTGCATTATTTTTACATCCAGAGCGGATTTCTGACAGATGACATGAAATCCTTCGCTTGAGTTTATTTACAGTCTTGCCCACATAGAATGCATCACATTCATTGCACTGTGCCCTGTAAATTACTTTTTTAGTGTTACAGTCCCCCCCTGCACTGGTTTTAATGATCTTCTTTAAATAAGGGCAATAAAAAATATCACCTTGCTGTATAAATATACAAAATGTACAATTAGTTTCACATCTTTTAGTGCTTTTCTCACATGGTCTAGGTTTAAATTCAACAAAACTTCTAATATTCCTGGCCTTCCTATAAACAAATGATGGGGCTTCACCTAAGATGTTAATCAGAAAAGGGTTTCCTGTGACAATGTCCCAGTTTTCTTCAATAATATTTTTGATACTGTGATAATCCAAAGTGTATGTCAGGATGCAGCTATTTTTGCAGGATGTAGACTTTTACTGTGGAGTAAAAAGTTAACCCTCGTTGGTTCTCTGAATAGATCAGTGGTGATTCTGTTATTGTTGGTGTCCTTGGAAATCTGCATATCTAAGAAAGTGGTTGATACCAAGCTGCAGGAGTGAGGTTGCTCAAGTACTGATAGACCTTAAAATGTTTGTGAGGAAGCTCAACTTAAAGGGTACAGTTTCATGGCAAAAGTAATGACACTGAAAATAAGCCTATTGATGAAACTATAAAAAGGCCTAGCAGCAATTGTCCACCACTACATCAAACACTAGCTGCTTTCGAAGTGAAATGTGAGATGGATATCAGGAAACTGCTTAAAAAACCTCCAAAGAAAAAACTTTATAACTTAACACATGGAGAAAGAAAAGCATTGCTTGAGCTAGGCAATGATAAATCCAGGCATGTAATTAAGGCAGACAAGGGAGGAGGTATACTTGTGACTGAAACCACTAGCTATAACCAAAAGATAGAGAACATGCTGGAGGATAACAGATTTTATGAGTTATTTGCTATGGATGACATAAAAAGAGCATATGATTTATGGAACACTACATTATGGGAAGAAAAACTTATCACTGAAAATCTTTATAATTATTTATGGAGCCCATGCCCACATTTACCTTACTTTTTTGGAATACCAAAGCCACACAAGAACAGAGAAGACCCACCTTATGGATCGGTGGTAGCAAGTGGAGGTTCCCTTACTGAAGCCACAGCCATTTACCTTGATTACTTGCTGAAACCTCTAGCAGAAAAGAATAAGTCATACATAAGAGATTCAATGGATTTTTTGAAAAAAATAAAAAACATTACAGTGGAAGTTGACAGTATTTTGGTAACTATTGATGTGGAATCCTTGTACACAGTGCTCCCTCACAATTACTGTATAACAGCAGCTATGGAGTCTTTTAAGAAACATAATCAGGGTACACAGGCACAACTGCAAAAGTTAAGCAAGCTCATTAATCTTGTACTGGACTTCAATTTCTTTACTTTCAATGGCAAACACTACAAACAAAAAACTGGTATAGCAATGGGGCTGCCCATGGCTCCCAGCATAGCTAACATAGCCCTGGGCAAATGGGAGGAGGACTTTGTGTTAAACAACACAGACTACATGCAGCATATCACATGCTATTTACGTTTTATTGATGATGTCTTTATTGTGTGGGAAGGTGACACCTTGCAGCTTGGAGATTTTATCACTTACCTCAATCAGACAATCCCCTTCCTGAAGTTTACCTCTTCCCATAGCTGTACTTCAACCACTTTCTTAGATATGCAGATTTCCAAGGACACCAACAATAACAGAATCACCACTGATCTATTCAGAAAACCAACGAGGGTTAACTTATTACTCCACAGTAAAAGTCTACATCCTACAAAAACCAAGTATAATGTAGTGAAATCCCAAGGCTATAGATTAGCTCGAATTACCACAGAGATGGAGCCATTTTTGAGAAACCTGAACAACTTAGAGAATGATTTTCTAGTGAGAGGCTTTGAAAGTCAGATGTTAAAACACATCCTGGAACCCATTATAGAACTGAAAAGGACTGAAGCACCTTCAATAAACCTCCCAGTAGAAAAATGTTAAGTAATCCCACAGAGAATAACAAATGCAAAAATAGCTGCATCCTGACATACACTTTGGATTATCACAGTATCAAAACTATTATTGAAGAAAACTGGGACATTGTCACAGGAAACCCTTTTCTGATTAACATCTTAGGTGAAGCCCCATCATTTGTTTATAGGAAGGCCAAGAATATTAGAAGTTTTGTTGAATTTAAACCTAGACCATGTGAGAAAAGCACTAAAAGATGTGAAACTAATTGTACATTTTGTATATTTATATAGCAAGGTGATAGTTTTTATTGCCCTTATTTAAAGAAGATCATTAAAACCAGTGCAGGGGGTGACTGTAACACTAAAAAAGTAATTTACAGGGCACAATGCAATGAATGTGATGCATTCTATGTGGGCAAGACTGTAAATAAACTCAAGCGAAGGATTTCATGTCATCTGTCAGAAATCCACTCTGGATGTAAAAATAATGCACTAGCCAAACACCTTTCTCTTCATAAAAGACACACAGGTTTTAAGTTCCAGATCCTGGATCGCATAGACATGGGTGATCTTGAAGGAGACATCCCGAATATTCTGGAGAAACATGAACTCATGTGGCAATTAAAACTGAACTCTTTTAGAAAGCCTGGACTAAACTACTACTGTTCAATTAAAAGTGCACTGGAACTTGGAAAATTGTCACATTGTTTACATGACTAATTGTATTTTATTTTATTTTTTTTCTACAAATTGGTTTTAAATACCATTTTAAATCATTTGAAATTTAAGTGTATATTTTGTTTCCATCATCATACATATATTTTTTATTTTTTTCTGGTTCTCTTTTTTCCACTTTATTCAAAATGATGGTAATAACAATACTAATTATACAATTATATAAGTTTTTAGGGTTCTTGTACACAGACCTGAAGAAGTCTAGAAGGACGAAAGCGATCTTTGTTAACAATAGGTTATGAAAATAGAAACTGATTTTTACATGTAAAATGTATATGTATATATTTGTCTGTGTACTTAATAAAGGATTTTCGACTGGAAACAGACTGCCTGCCTTGCTTGGATTACTTTCGAATACTTAGTAATGCTGTAGAATTATATATTTTCTATTATTACTTTTTGACTTGACAAGTTTACGTTCGCTACTTCTACTACTATTGTCTGATCTGAATAATATACAGTCATTAACTAGAAATATATGGACTGAAAATCTTCCACACAGAGAAGTTTCTTACACTGTTTTGTCCACATGCATCCCTGACAACAGGTGCGTTATCAATGAGGTAATTTCCAGAAGTAGTTGACTTCCCAAAGGATACTTTTATGCATTTCTTGCTGCTGAATTTTAGGTTGTGCCTCTGGCACCAGTTGTTTGTCTGTGTCAGCCCTTCTTGGAGGATCTTAGTGTTTTGGGTGTATTCTATGACTCCATCTAGTTTGCAATTGTCTGCAAACTTGGTTAGCCAAAGCCCATTGACATCGGCTTTGATTTCAGAGAAGTAGATGTCAAAAAGGAGTGTAGCCATCACAGAGCACTAAGGGACTTTGCTACTGACTGTCCTCTTTGTGGAGGTAGACTCCTGTATCGAAACTTTCTGCGTCATATCTGAGAACCACTTAGCTATCCAACAGGTGATATACTGATTTATACCTTAATCTTTGAGTTTGTCTGCAATATCTGAGTGGAATATTGAAGGAAATGTCTTGGACAGTTCAAGATAGGCAGTATACACCATGCTGTCCTTGTCTATTGCTTTGGTGACCTTCTTGAAAACGTTCAACAGGTTGAGTAGGCATGACGTGCCTTTGACAAAACCAAAATGGATTAGATCCAGTATTTGAAGGTTTGCTATGTCATTGTTAATTATTTATATGATAATTATTTTCTTGACTTTGTATATGAGACTAGTCTGACTTATGGGTCTGTAGTTATGGAATTCATAGCTGGCCCACCCTTGTGTAGAATGATAACTGTTGCAGTTCCCCATTTGTATGGCATGAAGTCTGCCTGGAAGCTACAATTAAATAGCAAAACAAGTGGTCTTAATAAGATGTGTTATATGCTATTTAGGTGGAATCCTGGGATATTATTAGTGCATGTCAATGATCTGTATTTCAACTTGGAAAGTGCACTGAAGACCTGCTCCCTCGTAGTAGTTGGAAGGGTTATGCTTGATGTTATTTCCTCAGGGATGGCTGGAGGGGGAGAGAGAGATAGGTTAAATTGGACCTGAATTTGTTGGCCGATAGATTTGCTATAACCTCTGGCTTAGTGTAGGTGGGTCTATTTACAATTAATTCTGCTCATTAGCCTGTACTGCCTTTGAGGTTGCGTGCATATCTACAAAAAGTCTTATGGTTGTTCTTGGTCTGAGAGGTAGTTTTTACCTCAAATTTGAATTTGGTAGACTTGATTTGCCCTCTGAGTTGCTTGTTTAGTTTGATGAGAGAGATTTTATCTTGCTGGGCATTGCACTTCCTAATTTTTCCATGACTATCGTCCTTTTTATACAACATACTGATGTTTGGATTCCATCAGGGTGGCTTTATTTGTGAGGTTGTTCTGTGCTTTTTCCTGGTAGACACAGCTATCTCTATGTATCTGTTTACATGATTGCATAGGGTTCCTGTGAACAATTCTGCATAGGCTAAAGTGTTCTCAGAATTTGGGGTGGGGGGCTTGAAATTTTGCCAGGTTATCACTTAACAGCATAAAGTTTGCCTTACAATAGTTCATAAGTGTTCAAGAGTTAGCTGGGGTCCCTGGATTATTTTTATTTCAAAAGAAACAGCTTTGTGGTCCAACCCTACTAGAAAGGACATTACACTGGGAGGGGGGTGCAGTGTTTGCCCATGTTAGTGAGGACCATTTCCAGAATGTTTGTACCCTTGGGTGTTTGTGTTGAAAAAGTTCAGGAACTTCTAGACCGGCAGGTTTGAGGTCATGTATGGTTCCCAGTTTATCATGGGGTACATAAAGTCACCCATGAATATGCTATTGGGTTAAATGGTGATAGTCTCCAGTAAGTTTAAGTATGTATCATGGGTTTCATGGGTCATACAGGAGGACCTATAGCTTGTAAGCCTATGGTATGGATCTTTGCCTATAGTAATTTTGATGTGGAGAACCTTAAGTGTGTCATCTTGTTTGACCAGCCTTGAGGTATGTTTGCTTTTTATGCAAATCTTCCACCTTTAGTCTCTGTCTGTGCAAAAGCAGGTCTAAATGTGTGGAAGACATTGCAGACCTGCACTGCTTGGGTGGTTTCTGCAGTTTTAAACCACGTCTCAGTCAGTGTACAAATATTTGTATTCTCTGGGGTGGCAACAGCTTGTTGGAAGTGGATCTTCCTGTTTAGAGTCCTGGCATTGAGCAGTAACACCTTCAGATTTTCTTGGGTTGGTTTTGTTATTGGAAGGTTTCTCAGTTTGACCTTGCTAAAAAGGCTCTATAGGGTGAGCAATGTTTCACTCAATATTTGAAAGATTATAGGGGACAAGTACAAACCACCCCTGGCAAGACAATGTGCTCTGTTGCCCATATACTCCCATGCTGACAAATATTGTACCCCCTAAGAGTGAGTCTAGAAACTAAGCCAATTATTAAAGTCACTTATCTTCTGTTCATATTGTTGCATCATCTCGGGATAAGGTAGAGTACTGCTCAATGCTAATACTGGTCTGGGACATAGAGTCTGACAGCTCTATCATGTCTCTCTTCATAAAGTCCTGGGCCCTGGAGAGGGTAGAGTACTACTCAGTGCTAGGCTAATACTAGCCTGGGACATAGAATCTGACAGCTCTATCACATCTCTCTTCATATAGTCCTGGAAAGTACATCTCAGGTCATTTGTACCTACATGGACTATATTAGTACTTGTTATCCAATGACCTGAGTGAGAGTGTGATCTGGCAGATAATGGCCCCTGATAGGTTACTCGACTTTCTCCTTACTCAGTCTGGTGAGTGGAACATCTGTGAATCTCACAATGGAGCCTGTTATAGCCATAGTATTGGGTTGTGCTGTGGCTTGCCATATGGGCTCAGAAGTTGAGGCTTCATGAGATATGGCTGTATGTGCTGTGATGGGTGTTGTTTTACTAGAGCGCTTTTGAGGCTGATGAGAATATGTCTGGGAGGTCTTTGCGGTTTAGGAATATTTCATTTAAGAACCTCAACATTAGTGGGTCTAGGTGTCTCATCCTAGCTGAGTATGGTGGATGTAGTGCATGCATTTTTGAAAACGTGATTGGTATTATGAGTACTTCTATATTCAAGCTTTGCCTTCAGTGACATTCTGCAAATACATCTCTCACATACTTTATAGTTTTGTTTAAGAATTAGTTGATTGTAAGTAAACATAAGGCAATTGCAGCATTGTCATATCTACAAGCTGGCTGCAGACATAGCAGATCATTCATATCCATGGTTACACATTCATACCCATGGTTACAGGCCAGGTGATTAGAAGGTTGTTGTAGGACTGCAGAGGAAAAACAAGAGTATGAAATGCAAAACTCATGAAGCAGTGCTTGTCATTGTGCTCTTTGTTCAGCTGAGTACTGGGGATGTTTCAAGGGTAGTTCTAAAGAAAAAAATGTACATTCTGCATGCATAGGGCACTGCTAAAACTAGCTGTGCTGTGCCAACCTTATAGAAGCAAAAAAAAAAAATTACTAAACAGACTACTTAGTTCTCTGGCCAATCAAGCAATCTCACTGAAAGCCTTCCTCTCTGATTCCCAGCTTACACAGACCAGGCTACCTTCTACTGCCACTTGAAAAGCAGTCTCAAGTCTCCTTAATGTAAAGCTAAACTACAGTTATCTCAAAACAATTCCTTTAACAATAATTTAAACTAGCTAAAACACATACTTTTAAAATGATTACAATACAGAGAAAAGCAGCAGGGTCAGTAAAAACCAATGGCCCTTTGCAATGGTGGCCTTCAGAAGAATAGAATAAATAATTTGAAACTGCAGCAGTAGTACTCTAACTATTGCTGTATTTTCTAATAAAAGCACAAAATATCAATTTAAGGCACTTTGCTTTGATAGGTTTGCACTAGATGCAAGCCAACATTCTGGAAATAGTGGTGTGGATGCATTTGTAAGCTCTATGGAAATATGCCTTGGACTGTAATTAGACTTTATCTCTCCATGCAGCTGGTGCTGGAATGACTATCAGGGTATCTTGTCCTGAACATTTCATAGGGATGCATTAAAACAAGTTGAGAGATATTGTAATTAGTAGGAAATGCCAAACTCAAGCCAGAATGGCTTTCTGAAATTCAGATTGCAGCATTTGCAAAATCATAGGTTGAAAAGAAGGTATAGTTTTTAGTTTTCTTCATAGTAAATAAAACATATCAAAATGGAATTTAATGTTTTTCTAAAGTCAGGGATAAAAACATATTTCTGCACAAAGGTTATATTTTTATTATTTGTATACATCATAGTTAAATGACTTAAAAATTATTATTTTTTCATTAACATTCAAGATGTAGGTGCTCCTTTGCTGTGAGGATAACATCCTAAAATTATTTTATGGGTAACTATTGCAGTAGCATTCTTGGAAAATTTCATAAGAAAACTTTTAAACATTTTGGAGATACAGTCATTTATATACAAGGAGCAAAAGTAGTCAGAAACATTCTTTTTGTGTGCATTCACTATTCAAATGTGTCACTTCGTACTTGAATAGTCCCTAATGATGATGCCTCCTTTATTAGGGGTTTTGTCATTGATCCCAAGATGGGCTCTTTAAACAGTATGCTTGCCTTTCTTCAGCAACATACTTCAGTAGTTTGGTTTCAAGGACAGAATGCTGAGCTACAGTTTTGGTTTCTACGAGAAAGCTGAAGTGCTGATAAATGTAAAGGTCATGGCATTCCCAGTAGGTTCCCTAACACAGTATATATATGTGAAACAGAACTGCTTCAGTGTGCAGTCCATGGATCAAGTTGGCACAAGCACCCCTTCCTCTTGTTTGCCACCCCCACACATCCCTATACATCTCAACTGTCCCTTAAGTAACAGAATGACCATGATATTTGCCTCTTTGCCCTGTCCCTCGTCACAGACCATTACAGTCAGTCAGTAATGCTAGACATTATAGTTTTGTACTTGTTATTGTTCAGAATATGCTTTGTGGAGGAAAACTAGTGTGATGCATTTTTTATGGGTTAGACCAGTATTTAAAAGTCCCTAATTTCTAGTGCTGCCCCCCATTATTACAGGCTTTGCTCTTTAGTTAAGGGGGCTGTAGACATGTGGCGAGCCCGCAAAAACACACACATAACAATATTCATACACACACACACACACACACACATAGACATTCACACTTCTAATTAAATACAGATAAATGAACAGTTATCAGTTTTCCTAAATGGGAGATCCTGTAACCAACCTTCCTACTGAGATGACCCTGGCATATTTAGTGACTTGCAGCACTTTCTTACTTCATCTTCTAACTGTTCTTTAGACCAAAGATGCTGCCCAGGAATTAAATCTTTCCAAATGTGACAACCCTTTGTCATTGCATGCTCAGCCTGTTTTCCAAGGCATGCTTCATAAAAGGGTAATATCTTTTAAAGGACAACATTCAGATGTAAACTTCTGCCAATTCCTTCAGAAACACTGAAATCAGCAGTTTTAAATGAATGTTCCCATTAAAGGTCATGCTTTCTTGATTAGGTGCAATCCTTCCTATCTTCCTATCTCTTTGTTCGCATCTAACTCTAAAAGGTGAAATCGTAACACAGATACATGTTTCAGAACTATGAAACCTGTATATTGAGGTTCATTTGTATTCCTAGACTTATTTTTAGCAAGCCTTTCATACTTCACACTTATGAATGGGTGGAGTAACTGAAGACAACATGAAAAACATTTAGCATTTGCAATATTAACATTTTCAGGAAATGAACCATATAACAGCATTCAGTATGGTAAATGAAAAAAAAATCATACCATATGGAAATCATTTGACCAGGGCTGGTGAATAAAAAAGGGTGGAACACTGTGTGTGTGTGTGTGTGTGTGTGTGTGTGTGTGTGTGTGTGTGTGTGTGTGTGTATATATATACAGTGGATATAAAAAGTTTACACACCCCTGTTAAAATGCCAGGTTTTTGTGGTATAAAAAATTAGACCACAATAAATCATTTCTAAACTTTTCCCACCTTTAATCTGACCTATAACCTGTACAATTCAATTGAAAAACAAATATGTTAAGGGAAATAATATAAAAAATAAAAAATGTACAATAAGCTGGTTGCATAAGTGTGCAAACTCTTAAACTAATACTTTGTTGAAGCACCTTTTGATTTAATTACAGCATTCAGTCTTCTTAGGTAGGAGTCTATCAGTATGGCACATCTTGACTTGGCAATATTTGCCCACTTTTCCTTGCAAAAGCTCTGCAAATCGGTCAGATTGAGAGGGCATCTCTTGTCCACAGCCCTCTTCAGGTCAGCCCACAGATTTTCTATTGGATTTAGGTCTGGGCTCTGACTAGGCCATTCCAAAACTTTAATTTTCTTTTGGTGAAGCCATTCTTTTGTTGATTTGGATGTACGTTTGGGGTCATTGTCATGTTGAAAGGTGAAATTCTTCTTCATTTTCAGCTTTCTAGCAGACACCTGAAGGTTTTGGGCCAAAAGTGACTGGTATTTGGAACTGTTCATCATTCCCTCCACCTTGACTAAAGCCCCAGATTCAGCTGAAGAAATGGAACCCGAAAGCATGATACCAGCACCACCATGCTTCACAGTGGGGATGGTGTTTTTTGGTGATGCAAAGTATTGTTTTTGGGCCAGATGTACCTTCTGGAATTATGAGCAAAAAGTTCAACCTTGGTCCCATTATACCATAACACATTTTTCCACATGCTTTTGGGAGACTTGATGTATTGCTTTGCAAATTTAAGCTGGGCCTGGATGTTTTTCTGTGTAAGAAAAGGCTTCCGTCTTGCAATCCTACCTCATTGTTCAGATATATGGAAAATTTGGGAGATCGTTGTCACATGCAGTACACAACCAGTACTTGCCAGAAATTCCTGCAGCTCCTTCAGTGTTGCTGTACGTATCTTGGCAACCTCCCTGACCAGTTTTTGTCTTGTCTTCTCATCAATTTTGGAGGGGCATACAGTTCTTTGCAACATCACTATTGTCCCATATTTTCTCCCCTTTTTGATGACTGTCTTCACTGTGTTCCATGGTACATCCAATGCTGTTGAAATTGTTTGTACCCTTCTCCTGACTGATAACTTTCAACAATGAGATCCCTTTGATGCTTTGTAAGCTCTCTGTGGACCATGGCTTTTGTTGTAGCAGGCAACTGTGTCAGGGTCAAACTAAATCCTACTTGATGATTCACTTCATTTGTTATTGAATCAGTCTCCACCACACACACCCACGCACACACACACAACACACACACGACACACACGCCACACACACCGCACGCGCACACACACACACACACACACACACACACACACACACACACACACACACACACACACACACACACACACACACTGTTCTACCCTTTTTTATTCACCAGCCCTGGTGAAATGATTTCCATATGGTATGATTTTTTTTTCATTTACCATACTGAATGCTGTCATATGGGTCATTTCCTGAAAATGTTAATATTGCAAATGCTAAATGTTTTTCATGTTGTCGTCAGTTACACCACCCAATCATATTTTTATTTCTAACAGATTTTTTTTGTTTTACAGTTGAATTTTACATGTTATAGGTCACATTAAAGGTGGGAAATGTTTTGAAATTATTTATTATGGTCTCATTTTCTTATATCACAAAAACTTGGCATTTTAACAGGGTTGTATAAACTTTTTATATCCACTGTGTGTGTGTGTGTGTATATATATATATATATATATATATATATATATATATATATATATATATATAGTTAACTACAACTATAGAAAAGAAAAGGTAAATGCAGAAATCTAAATGTAGCTATGGAAATGAAAGCTGTGTTTCCTGGAAATTGCCATTATAGGATTTCTAATTATCTTAGATACTAGAAATATTTTCTTTCTACATGTCCTTCTTTATGAGGTTTAAAGGAAAGAGCTATGCTAAGTGAGTAATTGAGTCAGATTACATCAAATGTAGGATACTTTTCTTTTGTTATACTTCTCAACTTTGTATTGAAACTAACCCCCAGATTCAGCAAGCCCTGCATGGTGTGCAGGAATACTGCAGGAGTTCCAGCAGGCAATATGTCTGCCATGCGATCCAGGAATAAGCTCTAGAGATATGCACGAGTACTCATGCACTAGTACTGCACGGACTCAGCCCCTGTATGCAAATCACCCCATTTGCAGGTTAAATCCATGCAAATGAGGTGAATTTGCGATCCAGGAAGCTGGAAGCTGCCTGTGCAGGACTAGTATAATCTACAGAAATGTACTCCGCCAGTAACCGAATACATTTCTGCGAACTACAAAACTGAGCTGTGACAGTTCCAAATAAAGGGTAGATATTATGTATAAAGCATGCCAATGGCCAAATATAAGGCCATTGGCATGGAAAACAGTTGTAGAAATAACAAAATCAACTTTTATTTTTTTTAGCCGATCTCGGCTGTTTAAGCGTAGGGCAGAGGCACGCAAATGGGATCGGGCGAAAAATAAGAAAATAAACCTAAAATAAGCATTCTAACCAAAATCACTATTTAGACATTATACTCAATGGCAGGCAGAAGACAACATGGCCAGTGAATAGTGGTTGCTAAGGGGGGAGGCTCAGTGTGTGACCTGTAACTATACATCAGCAGGCAATCCTATGCAAATGAGGGGAATGATACTGAATCCCAGATTTCCCCTGCATGCTAGTCAGCACCCAACAGTGTAAGAACAGGAATAGCTTGGTGCAAGCCTAGGAGTTAGCTGACATCATGGGGGGGGGTGTCAGGCATACTGTAAGTCGATTGGAGCCATGTGGCTTGGATTTGCCCTTAGCTTAGCAGAGTGAAGCAAGGGGGTGTGTCTGAGACTGCCTAGCACTCTTTACACTGCCTAAGCAGATGTGCGTGCCACGCACCGGGTTTTAAAGGGAAAAAGAAAAAGTAAACTAGGAAATAGCAGCTCTGTGCACATTTGAGCACTGTGATTGTGTGGCATGCCTCGGGGCTTAAACAGGAAGGCAATGGGAAGGGAAAACAGCAGTAGGAAGGTAATCAAGGAGAACTAGCATAGCTGGCAGGTGAAATGTATCAGAATCAGCCAATTACACAGGCAGCAGCCCAGCCCAGAATACTGCTATAAACTATGCAAACACCTTTCCCTCTGGTTTTCCCACATACTCTACATGACCGGTGTATACAAGCAGGGGAATTTTAACAAACAAAAACAACCAAATGATAGAGGCTGCAACAGCTACCATACAACAATATGTGGAAGAGGCTGAGGGTGGTGAGGATGAAAATGCTGTCGACTAACTCACAGTGAGGAGATGGAGAAGAGTGTACAGACCAAGGGTAACCTACCAGTGGCTACATGAGCAGGAGATAGTGGAGTGCTATGGGGTGGACAGGGACCTCCTACAGCAAATTGTTGAGCTGTGCCGGCCACGCCTCACACACAGAACTAACAGTGGGCAACCCATCCCAGTGGATACCAAGGTATGTGTAGGCCTAAGAATACTAGCTACAGGTTCCTTCCAAAGGCCAACTGGGGATATCATGGGGATCTCACAGGCATCAGCATCCAGGGTAATCCACCAATTCTTGGATGCCATGTCAGCACATGCTGGTGAGCACGTATATTTCCCCAACACCTGTGAGGCGTTGGCCGCAATATGCATCTCTTCCACCAAATAGCAGAATACCCTGAGGTAGTGGGTGCTATAGACTGCACGCACATATGCATCAAAGCACTGCCTGGTCAGCGAGGTAGGGTCTACATCAACAGCAAGGGCTTCCCCTCCATCAACTGCCAGGTCATGTGCGATGCCCATGGCATAATAATGAATATGTGTGCTGGCTGCCCTGGAAGCTATCACAGTTCCCACATCTGGCATCTGTCACAGCTGTACCAGAAATTTGCCAATGGGGACATCCTTTACGGTCACCTAGTGGGGGATGCTGGTTACACATTAGAGCCATGGATGATGACACCCATCAGAAAAGCACACGCACTTGAACAAGAACTCCATAATGAGGCACACACACAGACCAAAATTATAATAGAGGGTGTGTTTGGGATGCTCAAGCCATGGTTCCCGTGCCTGGACACATCCAGTGGAGCTTTGCAGTACTCACGAGCTACATGTACTCAAATTATAATCATATGTGCCATGCTACACAATATGATCCTGCGGAAACTGCTGCAGCAGGAACAGCATGGGGCAGGGCCACACAGCCCCCAGGCCTGCACAGAGTGACTTAGAGGAGGAACAACCTAAGCCTGCCCCAGTAGGCAGAAGGAGGTGTGCGCAATATGCCCTGGCCTTGGCAAAGAGGCAATGCATAGCATGTACACTGACACAGAAGGGACCCAGGGAATGACACCTCTCTCTCTGACTCGCACATACAGTAAAAGGGATGCCAAAGATGACATTACCTGTACTCAGCCATGTGTAGGGAGTGTACTATGTGCATCCGATATAGGCAGCCCTCCAGCACCATCCTCAATACTGGCACACCCACAAGGTAAGTCACTCACCTTACCAGTTGCCAAATGGACTAGTATGTGTTGTTACCTGTATCTATGGTATGAATGTGAGCATGCAAGGGAATTGGGTGGCTGAATGGGATGCCAGCAGATAGTAGACACCTATAGTGGCAGCGTGAGATCTGTAACAAATACTGGTGTCACCACAGTAGCCAGTACTACACATAGTGACAAAACCCACTGCAGGAAATGTGCTGGGCTACATGTTCAACAACAGTCTCATCCAGCAGGACAGGTGTAGACAAACACAAGCAAAGGCTGTGCTAAGGCCTCTGAATGATGCCTATGGGTAACCTCCCCTCCAGGCCTACACAGACAGACTACATCAGGTCAAGCAGTAGGATATTAGTTCTGAAGGGTAGGAAGTCAGAAACTAATATGTAGGTCAATGAAACCTAAGACCTGTAGTACACTGATATGCCTCTAGTCAGCATGATAGGTTAGAAAACAGAATGAAATGGAGTACCTAACATTCCAGTATAGTCATAGCAAATGTGTACAAGTGTCAGGTATGCCCCCCCAATCCTGTGTAGCAATGAAGAAGCAGTCAGGTGTGCCCCCAATCCTATGCAGAAATGTAGTAACAGTCAGGTGTGTCCCCTCAATCCTGTGTAGCAATGTAGAAACAGTCAAGTGTGCCCTCCCCCCATATCCTATGTAGACATGTAGTAACAGTCAGGTGTGCCCTCTCCATTCCTATGTAGAAATGTACTAACAGTCAGGTGTGCCCCCCATCCTGTGTAGCAATGTAGAAACAGTTAAGTGCCCCCCCCCAAATCGTATGTAGACATGTAGTAACAGTCAGGTGTGCCCCTCAATCCTATGTAGAAAAGTAGAAATGGTCTGGTGTGCCCCCCCAATCCGATGTACACATGTAATAGTAACAGGCAGGTGTGCCCCCCCAGTCCTTTGTAGACATGTAGTAACAGGCAGGTGTGCCCCCCCAATCCTATGTAGACATGTAGTAACAGTCAGGTGTGCCCCCCCACCCAATCCTATGTAGAAATGTAGTAACATGTTTGTGTAGGTATAATACCAGTGGAGCACAGATGCCCAGAGGTGGCCAAGGTAGCAGGATAGATTGTAGCATTTGTACAATATGCAGGTATGTGTGTGTTAGGTTGGTGTGTGTTTCATATTATGTGAAAGTGGTCAGTATGTATCCATGTTGATGTTTGACCTGGTGGCCATTGCCCACTACTGCCAATGACAGGGCCAAGTCCTCAGAACTGCAGTGCCAAAGACAATTCCCACCAGTATAACACATGCTAGCAATAAGCCATTGTAAATGTATAGTGGTAATATGTGTCACTATCTGAAAGATAGGCATGGCATGGCTGTTGGCCTACATATACAAGCAGTACACAGGGAAATGTACCCCCAGACATGCAGTATATAATGTGTAACTGTGAAATGGACACACCCCTGGAATAGTACATGTAGGTATTCATCACATTATCTGGGCCTGTAGTAGGGAATACTGGTGCTGTCTGGCCGAACACTTGCAGATCACAAAGGTGATAGGACTGATGTATTGGGAAACAGCTGATGTACCTGCACATGTCAGCATAACTGGAATGACCTATGCATATCTGTGAGTCAGATGCAAGTAGTGTCCATAGCACACATGCACCCAACTCACCCAAACACCACCCGCACGTACCTCTCTGGTTGTATCCCTGCTGTTGGGAAAAGGTACAATATGACCCCCACCTGTGTATGGCAATAGTGAAAGAATGCAGCATGCAGTGCAGGTGTCTCATGCAGGTGTGTCCCTAGCTGTAGGTAGCACCCTGCCAGCATCTACACCACCTGATCAATACTGATAGAAAGTATTGGAATGAACACCTAGCACATCTACCCTGTCACCCCAGGGGAATGTACTGTATGGCGGTCTGGGACTGTAGGACTGACAGAATGCAACAGCCTGCCACAGCTGGCCCGCATCACCACCAAATGGCCTACAGGCCTCTGCCAAACGCCTGTGTCTCACACATACTGCTAATGCATGTTATGTCATGGACACCCAAATAACAACATAACATGCCACATAAATCATATACAAGGCCATGTGGACAAACCACAGTAACATGTCCACCATATCCCACTGCATGAACTGTGGACCAACACCAAAACACAGCTGTGATGAGGGGATAACCTTAGGGAAAGTATCAGAGAATGTATGCATAATGTATGGAAGAGGATAGAGTAATAGGGTGGGTGGGAGCATGGGCAGCATGGAATGTGCAAGGTCCGACACACAGCTGTGTGCACATACTATCCCTGGCTGCAAACACATAAATGGGTGGCTACAAACCTGCCCATACACCACAACAGGGGCAATGTCCTGACTTATGACCCCTGCCTCTGGGTAACCTGTGTGAATCTGTGCAGCTGTGAGGTATTGCCACAGCAAGATAAAGCCATACTGTCATGTTGATGGATGTACAATTATGGGACCCTCTGTCAGCACTGTACCAAGGTATTGAACTGGATACAAAGACTCAGCAGCAAGTGTCCACAGCTCCCCCTCCAGAATGGCATAACTTTTCATGAATATGTAGGTGTTTGCCCACAATACCGGACACAGCTGCATTCACCCTTGTTCCGCAGGACATCACTGTGAGCAGGAATGTCGACCTGGCAGTACTTGAGAACATAAAACATCACAGTGTATAACAGTTCACATCTGAATATCTCTGCTACCACCAGTACCATGTAGCACAAGCAGCACAGACATAATCACCTACAGTACGCACTATCCCTTGCACAGTTTGACCCCATATTGACAAATGATCTACAGATACCCTGTAGAAACGGTTTGTTACATGTAGGTGTACAACACAAAGGTCTGCACTGGAGTACAAACTACCTGGAATGGATCCACACATTCAATACAGAAGGGCATACTGGGCATGCCCACAGACTTAGAGAAATGAAGGCAATGTCAGACAACATAATGAAAGGTCATAATGGGTATGCTCACACACATAAACAAATGAAGACCATGTCTACAAACAACAGTGGACCATATATATCTGACAGTTGCAGATGTTAGTGCATACACTCCTCAGTATGCATCAGTCATGCTTTGCACACAAATTGGATAGGGATACAGACATATATCCAAGGACAACACACTATAATATGTCAAAAGTAGACATACATAGATGTGTGGAAGAGAGTGACTGTGACAAAGAGCCATCCATCATGAAGCCTGTCCCACCCAGCACACAACCAAATGGCTACAACCACATGATGTGTAAATGTCACTGATTTTAGAAAGTAGCCACTGGCATCTGTCAGCATTAGAGACTATGTGGTGCAAGTGCTAGCTGTGCAACACGACAGTACAATGCAGTAGTCATCTAGCAGCTATATACACGTACCTGTGGAATATAACCCTGCGTGTGCCTGCATTTGGTGTGTCAACCTCTAGATGAGTGGGTTATGGACCATGCACATACACTGTACTCCCCATAGCCCTACTATGACAAGCCTGCTGATGTGTTCCACTTTGAAATACACCCTTGGGAATTGAGTAGCCCAGTAATCTCTGTGGTGGTCCTAAAACAGCATAATGCTGTAATGTGATAAGCTAGTTATGTAGGAGTTCTAATCTGAGACATGGCAACTGTGTGTGTGTGTGGGGGGGGTCTCTGTGTAGGCGGCAATGTTTTTTAGGCTAGTCACACTCACTACAATTCAAATGCCCTACTTTGGCAAAGATGCTGATGTCATTCACTGTGAAATACACCTTTGGGAAAAGTGCAGCCAAGTAATCTCTGTGGCACATCCTATAAATGAGTAATGCTGTAGTGTGATAGACTAATTGGGTAGGAGTTCTAATTTCAGACATAGCAACTGTGTTTGTGTGTCTCTGTCTGTGTAGAGAGTAATGCTTTTTAGGCTAGTCACACTTATTACAGTTCAAATGCCCTACCCTGGCAAGGCTGCTGATGTCAATGACTGTGAAATACACTTGTGGGAAAAGTGTAGCCCAGTAATCCCTGTGGTGCGTCCTATAACTGTGTAATGCTGTAGTGTGATAAATTAGTTAGGTAGGAGTTCTAATCCCAAACATGGCAACTGTGTGTGTGTGTGTGTGTGTGTGTGTGTGTGTGTGTGTGTGTGTGTGTGTGTGTGTGTGTGTCTCTGTCTGTGTAGGGAGCAATGCTTTTTAGGCTAGTCACACACACTATAATTCGCATACCCCACTTTGGCAAGGCTGTTGATGTCATTCACTGTGAAATACACCTTTTTGAGGGTTGTAGTTCATTAACCTCCATGGTACGTCCTACAACTGTGTAATGCTGTAGTGTGATAAACTAGTTAGGTAGGAGTTCTAATCCCAAACATGGCAACTGTGTGTTTGTGTGTGTGTGTCTTTCTGTCTATGTAGGGAGCAATGCATTTTAGGCTAGTGTAACACACTGCAATTCAAATGCCCCACGTTGGCAAGGCTGATGATGTCATTCACTGTGGAATACACCTTTGGGAAAGGTGTAGCCCAGTAATCTCTGTGGTGTGTCCCATAACAGCTTAATGCTATAGTGTGATATAGTACTTTAGTAGGGGTTCTAGTCTCACACATGGCAAGTGTGGATATGTGTCTGTGTGTGTTTCTTTGACTGTGTAGGGAGCAATGCGTTTTAGGCTAGTCACACTCACTACAAATCAAATGCACTACTTTGGCAAGCCCGTTGATGTCATTCACTGTGAAATACACCTTTGGGAAAGGTGTAGCCCAGTAATCTCCGTGGTGTGTCCTCTATAACTGCATAATGCTGTAGTGTTTTAAACTAGTTAGGTAGGAGTTCTAATCCCAGAGATGGCAACTGTGTGTGTTTGCATGTGTGTGTGTGTCTCTGTCTGTGTAGGGAGCAATGCCTTTTTTAGGCTAGTCACACACACTACAAATCAAATGCCCTACTTTAGCAAGGCTGATGATGTCATTCACTGTGAAATACACATTTGGGAATGGTGTAGCTAAGTAATCTCTGTGGTGTGTCCTATAACAGTGTAATGCTGTAGTGTGATATAGTACTTTGGTAAGAGTTATATTCCCACACATGGCAAGTGTAGATGTCTGTGTGTGAGTTTCTATGCCTGTGTAGGGAGCAACTCTTTTTAGGCTAGTCATATTCATTAAAATTCAAATGCCCTACTTTGGCAAGCCTGCTGATGTCAGTCACTGTGAAATACACCTTTGGGGAAGGAGTACTCCAGTAATATCCATGGCACATCCTATAAGTGTGTAATGTTGTAGTGTAATAAACTAGTTAGGTAGGAGTTCTACTCCCAGATATGGCAGGTGTGTGTGTTTCTGTGTGTCTGTGTTTGTCATTTGTATCCTGTATGGAGGTGGCTGTGAGTGTGTAACAACTGGACTCATTGTGGAGTGGGTTTTGCAAATTTCTTATATGGCAGCCCTATTATATGTCACAATGTCCACCATACAAGGATAACAGATGTGAAATAGCCGAGAGGCTGGGGTGGCAATCCATACCCGTGCATGTGACATTAAGGCCTAGCGAACAAAGTTAGCAACCCTTGCATTACACAGAGAACACTCTCAACCCATGTCTCATACACAAACACACTAGCCTAGACAACAACTGCTATGTTGGTAGTACCCTGCATATTGCCCACAGATAGTAACCATGGTGTGATTGCAGTGGACTACAGAGGGCATGGCATCCTGTCCATCAGTAAAATACGCATGCACATGCTGACAGTATGCCTTCACTATGCTCCCCACTGGACACTTGCAACACCTGTGGTGCCATCAAATGTGACCCACAAAGGAAATACCATGCTTTATACACATGCCCTGTATGGACAGATGCCACTGACACCAGGGAATACCTGTATCATGCTATCAATGTTGGTGCAGGGTCAACCTGCTGTCCATTACCTTTTCCTAGCAAATGAGGCCAGGATAGGCACATCTGATTATAACAATCTGTGTATATAACATGGGCCAGACACACCAGGTACAGTTCCACATGTCACTGTACATGCATGTGGGACGTGTGCACATCCCAGACAGCATCCATGTCATGGACTAAAGAACACATACATGGCAAGCATTGAACAGCAATGGCCACACACAATAGTTACCCAGGTGACTGGATGGTGAATATAATACCCAACTGTGTGGGCCAATCCAGACACTATACCCCTGAGCCTCACTGCAGACCATTGTCATGTGGCCTGATGCCAAGGTATACCCTTCACCTAGCCTTGTATAGCCTTCTGGCAAAGTCAACCACTACACACCCGTGAAGCAATGCACACCTGCATGTCTGTACTGGCACCCTGTGTCTGTGTTTGTGTGGTGTATGATGCTTTTGACCACATTCACACTCACTACAACCCCCATTGGCATACTGAAACATGCTGTCTGATGTCAGACACCTCCACATACCCTTTGCCCATATAACCTCCAGATAACCCCTGTAGTGCATGTGATACCTGCACAGTACTGTATTGTGGCAAACTAACTAGTGAGAACATGTATTCCTGACCCTGCCAAGTGTGTCAATGTGTGTGAGTCCCTGAGAGAGTGTGGCTGTGTTGACACTGACACCTGTTCATGTCGAAAGGCATGTGTACTACACCTACTGTATCGCTACCATATCACTGTTTCAGATGTCACTCACCATCATATATAAATTTGGAGAGCTCCTCAATATGTAAGCTATGTGGTGCATCCAATAACTGCATAGACATGTGATAGCAATACATAGTCAGTCAGGGGTTTGATAGCTTGTATTGGTAGGTGTGTGACACAAACATGCTTAGGTTTTACTCTCTCTCCCCTTCCCTGACTTACTTTGTCTCTGTCTACCTCTCACTCCCTCCCTGGTGGATGTGGAGAACTACACCTGCTTTGCTTAGGCAGCAGTATGTGTTTTGTAAGTGATGCTCATGATCAGCTGATGGCCTCTGTACAAATTGCAGCCCTCATCTAGCTGATTGCATGTGGAACAGCTGTGGTAACATTTCCATAGCCAATTGCATGGAAACACACTCCAATATCTAGGAACATCATGTTGGTGGGCCTTTCCATTCACTGTGAGCAGGACCTAGATCTGGTGTTTGGCAAACAGCATCACAGATGGATTTACTTCTAACAACATACACTGTGGAAACAGGCCAACACACACAGGAGGGGAATGTGCCTGACATGACTACAGAATGTAAGTGTTGCTATTTTGCATTTGGAGTAATGTTGGTTTAACAGGGTGTGCGTGGATATGGCTGGTCTACATGTTTTAATACCTGCCATGACAATGCTACATTTCTGAGGAAACCCTCATCTGTAGAGTCATCTACGGACTGGGAAGTGTGTGGTGCCTTTTGTTTCTTGTGTTACTCACAGAGCACCTATCTGTGAACTGCAGAAACATAGTGTGAGGCTTGCAGTAAGTACATGGTGACAGCCATGAGAGTTACTGACTTAATATCCCTCATAGGACATATGTCACAACAAACCCTGTTACAACAGTAAATGTATGGGATTATCACAGCAACATGTCAATATTGACCCTGTGTTTGTGGCTGCAGCCACAACTCTGTCAACAGTTGTACATATGTCATGCAGTAAGAGGTTCAAATGTTCTGTACACCATAATTTATTAACATCATATCTGATAACAAGCCAGTGAGATATCAGACTGCTACACATATGAATAGTAGGGTTATATTTGAAGACATAGCCTGGGCATTCTGTGGTTGTGTGTACAGTACTGAGGTCTGTATACTTATGGTGATTGTTGACAGTGTGTGTATTGTGAATATGCACCTTGGCCTGTGTACAGACTGTGGTAGATGTCATTGTTCTTGGTCCTGTTCTATCTGATGTTACATGCTGTTCAGTGTATGTTACCCTATCAGCTTACATGTTTGTAGGGCCAAAGACACACATGTCCCATACCACAGACAGGCATCGGACCACACTGTGTAGTGGCCCAGTATATGTAGTCATGTGTGAGTGGCACATATGAGGATGGTGTTGATCAGATAGACCATATACTGTAATATTACGCTAGCTTACCATATGTGGCTGTGGCTGTGTTCATGTTGGTTGTGGTTATGCACTTTCACACAGGTGTCTGTTACTCTGTGCTGTGACATGCCTGTAGAGCCTGTTATATATGCAGGTACATGTGTATGCCCCCATAAGTAATGTAGGCCAGTGTTGTGGCAGTCTGCCTGTAGCCTGCACAGTACTTTGTTACATGCCTAGCAGCTTTGTGTACTCACCCAGTGTGATGTTATGTCCAGATACTTGTCAGATGTACCACTGCCAGGCCACCATAACAGTCATAGGTTCATAGGTTCATACTAGGCTATCTGCCCTAGGGCATTTATAAGCCTAGCCAGAGTGTGTTTGGCTTTCGCCACTCATTTTAAATTAATTTTGCTATGCGTTTTTTGAGGTTAGTATACTGTGCCTCTGTCTAACAGTGACACAGAAGTGATAGCCGGGGTAAACCTACGATCTCCCATCCACTCATCAAGATTTCTCTTGAAGAGAGTCAATGTGGGACTCTGCCTAACCTGGACTGGGATTTTATTCCAGAGTGAAGGGAGCCTCTGGGTTATGAATCTGTCCCTCCAGCATGTCCTATTTATTTCAGTGCTGAGGTTCAAGTCTCTCGGCCAGTAGCACATGATGGGATTTGATTTTCTGAGGTGCAGCATGTCCATTAATTCTGGGTTGGACATGGCTTTATACTGCCAGGCACAGATCGCCTCTGAGCAGGCGGTATGCCACTGAGTAGAGCTGGAGTTTCTTTAACCGGCAGCATATGGCATCTGTTTGAGCCCTTTGATCCTCTTTGGTGAGGTACTTTGGGTCTTTCCAGTTGCTGCAGGTGTCTGGTAAGGTACATCCAAAAAGGGCATTGTACTCAATTATGGGCCTGATGAGGGATGAGTAAAGAGGTATGATGACCTCCCTGATCTAGATGTGAATCCATTCATGATTAGGTGGGCTATATAAAATGTTTTTTCTAACCACTTTGGCCAGGTCGTTGTCAAATGAGAGATTGCTATCAACTTGGGTCCCCAGGTCCCTAATGACTTCTTCTGTATTTAATGATTACCACCTATGTGGTAATTTGTGGGCACTTTGATTTTGCCAAAGGGGATGACTATACACTTTTGGCGCTTAGCTTAAGGCCATGGCTCTGGTACCAGTTGTCTGTTTCTATGAGGCTTTTTTTTGAGGATGCTTGTGTCGGCTGGAGAGTTGATTATGGCACCTAGTTTGCAGTCATCTGTGAACTTGGTCAGCCACAGTCCTTGTGTTGGTCTGTACCACGAGAAATATATACCTAACAAGAGAGGTCCCAGGACTGAGCCTTGTGGGACGCCACTTGTAACTGGTTTGGGAGTCTGACATGGCTCCAGCAATTCTAACCATGTGGGTTCTGTCCTTGAGCCAGTTTGCAACCCATCTAGTGACATAGGGGTTTATATTTAAGCTGGTGAGCTTATCTATAATGCCCGAGTGGGGTATTGTATCGAAGGCTTTTGTGAGGTCCAGGTAGGCTGTGTGGACCACCTTCCCTCGTCAATTGCCTTGGTGACTGTTTCAAAGAAATCAACCAGGTTTAAGAGGCAGGATCTGCCCTTAACAAAGCCAAACTGGGTAGGATCCAGTGTCTGTAGGTCCCCAATATCTTTATTTATGAGGTCCATGATGATCCTTTCCATAGCTTTGCAGACCAAGCTAGTCAGGCTTATGGGCGGATAGTTCCCAGGTTCCGTGGGGGCACCACCTTGTGGAGAAGGACCACTGTTGCTGTACGCCACTCTTTTGGGTACATATCCTGTAGTGAGGCTAAGATTGAACAGTAGTTTTATGTTTGGGTTTAGCTCTTCTTGGAGTTCATGTAGGACGCAGCCGGGACACCATCTGGTCCCATTGATGCTGTGTTTTTGCTTTGGAGAGGGCGGCTCTTACCTGAGCATCTGAGATGTCAGGGGCATCACTCTGTTGGGATAGATGGTAAAGCATTGAACAGCAATGGCCACACACAATAGTTACCCAGGTGACTGGATGGTGAATATAATACCCAACTGTGTGGGCCAATCCAGACACTATACCCCTGAGCCTCACTGCAGACCATTGTCATGTGGCCTGATGCCAAGGTATACCCTTCACCTAGCCTTGTATAGCCTTCTGGCAAAGTCAACCACTACACACCCGTGAAGCAATGCACACCTGCATGTCTGTACTGACACCCTGTGTCTGTGTTTGTGTGGTGTATGATGCTTTTGACCACATTCACACTCACTACAACCCCCAGTGGCATACTGAAACATGCTGTCTGATGTCAGGCACCTCCACATACCCTTTGCCCATATAACCTCCAGATAACCCCTGTAGTGCATGTGATACCTGCACAGTACTGTATTGTGGCAAACTAACTAGTGAGAACATGTATTCCTGACCCTGCCAAGTGTGTCAATGTGTGTGAGTCCCTGAGAGAGTGTGGCTGTGTTGACACTGACACCTGTTCATGTCGAAAGGCATGTGTACTACACCTACTGTATCGCTACCATATCACTGTTTCAGATGTCACTCACCATCATATATAAATTTGGAGAGCTCCTCAATATGTAAGCTATGTGGTGCATCCAATAACTGCATAGACATGTGATAGCAATACATAGTCAGTCAGGGGTTTGATAGCTTGTATTGGTAGGTGTGTGACACAAACATGCTTAGGTTTTACTCTCTCTCCCCTTCCCTGACTTACTTTGTCTCTGTCTACCTCTCTCACTCCCTCCCTGGTGGATGTGGAGAACTACACCTGCTTTGCTTAGGCAGCAGTATGTGTTTTGTAAGTGATGCTCATGATCAGCTGATGGCCTCTGCACAAATTGCAGCCCTCATCTAGCTGATTGCATGTGGAACAGCTGTGGTAACATTTCCATAGCCAATTGCATGGAAACACACTCCAATATCTAGGAACATCATGTTGGTGGGCCTTTCCATTCACTGTGAGCAGGACCTAGATCTGGTGTTTGGCAAACAGCATCACAGATGGATTTACTTCTAACAACATACACTGTGGAAACAGGCCAACACACACAGGAGGGGAATGTGCCTGGCATGACTACAGAATGTAAGTGTTGCTATTTTGCATTTGGAGTAATGTTGGTTTAACAGGGTGTGCGTGGATATGGCTGGTCTACATGTTTTAATACCTGCCATGACAATGCTACATTTCTGAGGAAACCCTCATCTGTAGAGTCATCTACGGACTGGGAAGTGTGTGGTGCCTTTTGTTTCTTGTGTTACTCACAGAGCACCTATCTGTGAACTGCAGAAACATAGTGTGAGGCTTGCAGTAAGTACATGGTGACAGCCATGAGAGTTACTGACTTAATATCCCTCATAGGACATATGTCACAACAAACCCTGTTACAACAGTAAATGTATGGGATTATCACAGCAACATGTCAATATTGACCCTGTGTTTGTGGCTGCAGCCACAACTCTGTCAACAGTTGTACATATGTCATGCAGTAAGAGGTTCAAATGTTCTGTACACCATAATTTATTAACATCATATCTGATAACAAGCCAGTGAGATATCAGACTGCTACACATATGAATAGTAGGGGTTATATTTGAAGACATAGCCTGGGCATTCTGTGGTTGTGTGTACAGTACTGAGGTCTGTATACTTATGGTGATTGTCGACAGTGTGTGTATTGTGAATATGCACCTTGGCCTGTGTACAGACTGTGGTAGATGTCATTGTTCTTGGTCCTGTTCTATCTGATGTTACATGCTGTTCAGTGTATGTTACCCTATCAGCTTACATGTTTGTAGGGCCAAAGACACACATGTCCCATACCACAGACAGGCATCGAACCACACTGTGTAGTGGCCCAGTATATGTAGTCATGTGTGAGTGGCACATATGAGGATGGTGTTGATCAGATAGACCATATACTGTAATATTACGCTAGCTTACCATATGTGGCTGTGGCTGTGTTCATGTTGGTTGTGGTTATGCACTTTCACACAGGTGTCTGTTACTCTGTGTTGTGACATGCCTGTAGAGCCTGCTATATATGCAGGTACATGTGTATGCCCCCATAAGTAATGTAGGCCAGTGTTGTGGCAGTCTGCCTGTAGCCTGCACAGTACTTTGTTACATGCCTAGCAGCTTTGTGTACTCACCCAGTGTGATGTTATGTCCAGATACTTGTCAGATGTACCACTGCCAGGCCACCATAACAGTCATAGGTTCATAGGTTCATACTAGGCTATCTGACCTAGGGCATTTATAAGCCTAGCCAGAGTGTGTTTGGCTTTCGCCACTCATTTTAAATTAATTTTGCTATGCGTTTTTTGAGGTTAGTATACTGTGCCTCTGTCTAACAGTGACACAGAAGTGATAGCCGGGTAAACCCACGATCTCCCATCCACTCATCAAGATTTCTCTTGAAGAGAGTCAATGTGGGACTCTGCCTAACCTGGACTGGGATTTTATTCCAGAGTGAAGGAGCCTCTGGGTTATGAATCTGTCCCTCCAGCATGTCCTATTTATTTCAGTGCTGAGGTTCAAGTCTCGAGTCGCGAGCTCGATGGGATTTGGATTTTCTGAGGTGCAGCATGTCCATTAATTCTGGGTTGGACATGGCTTTATACGCCAGGCACAGATCGCCTCTGAGCAGGCGTGGTATGCCACTGAGTAGAGCTGGAGTTTCTTTAACCGGGCAGCATATGGCATCTGTTTGAGCCTTTGATCCTCTTGGTGAGGTACTTTTGGGGTCTTTCCAGTTGCTGCAGGTGTCTGGTAAGGTACATCCCAAAAGAGGCATTGTACTCAATTACGGGCCTGATGAGGGATGAGTAAATGATGATGACCTCCCCTGATCTAGATGTGAATCCCTTCATAATTAGGTGGGCTATATAAAATGTTTTTCTAACCACTTTGGCCACATGGTTGTCAAATGAGAGATTGCTATCAACTTGGGTCCCCAGGTCCCTAATTACTTCTTCTGTACTTAATGGATTACCACCTATGTGGTAATTTGTGGGCACTTTGTTTTTGCCAAAGGGATGACTATACACTTTTTCGCGTTTAGCTTGAGGCCATGGCTCTGGCACCAGTTGTCTGTTTCTATGAGGCCCTTTTGGAGGATGCTTGTGTCGGCTGGAGAGTTGATTATGGCACCCAGTTTGCAGTCATCTGCGAACTTGGTCAGCCACAGTCCTTCTGTGTTGGTCTGTACCACGAGAAATATATACCGAACAAGAGAGGTCCCAGGACTGAGCCTTGTGGGACGCCACTTGTAACTGGTTTGGAGTCTGACATGGCTCCAGCAATTCTAACCATGTGGGTTCTGTCCTTGAGCCAGTTTGCAACCCATCTAGTGACATAGGGGTTTATATTTAAGCTGGTGAGCTTATCTATAATGCCCGAGTGGGGTATTGTATCGAAGGCTTTTGTGAGGTCCAGGTAGGCTGTGTGGACCACCTTCCCCTCGTCAATTGCCTTGGTGACTGTTTCAAAGAAATCAACCAGGTTTAAGAGGCAGGATCTGCCCTTAACAAAGCCAAACTGGGTAGGATCCAGTGTCTGTAGGTCCCCAATATCTTTATTTATGAGGTCCATGATGATCCTTTCCATAGCTTTGCAGACCAAGCTAGTCAGGCTTATGGGGCGATAGTTTCCAGGATCCATTGAGGCACCACCTTTGTGGAGAAGGACCACTGTTGCTGTACGCCACTCTTTGGGTACATATCCTGTAGTGAGGCTAAGATTGAACAGTAGTTTTATGTTTGGGTTTAGCTCTTCTTGGAGTTCATGTAGGACGCAGCCCGGACACCATCTGGTCCCATTGATGCTGTGTTTTTGCTTTGGAGAGGGCTCTTACCTGAGCATCTGAGATGTCAGGGGGCATCACTCTGTTGGGATAGATATTTGCCCTTTGGTGGGAGAGGGGAGAAGTTTGCACTGAACCTGTCAGCTAGGATGTTGGCAATGTCTGTGGGCTCGGTGTATTTTTTGTCATTTTGGACTAATTCTGAGCATATCTGGGAATTCCCACCCAGGTTCCTAACATAACTAAAGAAAGCCTTGTGATTATCCTTAGTGTCCTGTGCACTTTTTCTCTCGAAGCTGGCCTTAGACGATTTTATGAGTGCCCGTAGTTTTTTGCTAATACTGATCAGAGATGCCTTCCCTTTTTGGGATTTTGCTCTATCATGTAGTAGCTTCCTCCTTCTATTGTATAGTTTGTTTAGTGCAACATATATATGGCCATGTGTACATCTCTTCGTATATACATATATCTATATGTGTGTGTGTGTGTGTGTGTGTGTGTATGTATATGTGTATATATCTATATATATGTGTATATATCTATATAGATATATACGCATATACATATCGACATACATAGATGGATATGTATATGTACATATATATATATATATATATATATATATATATATATATATATATATATATATATACATATAAACACTCATGTATTTCAGACAAAGCACTGGGATGCTGTACAGATGTAGGTCACTAACTAGTGGGTAGTATGTGGCCATGTCACCTCTGTACCAGTGGTTATTATGTGTCAGGACAGACAGGGGTGTGTGAATGCATAACCTATGGGGGCAAATGTATACCAGTATTAAGTGATATACCCATCTACATGGCTGTTAACATCCACATTGTCAGGCTTGGACCACATGTCTTGCACTAAGGGGTTCTGTGTATACATCTGGACTGACCAGAGTGTGGCAGACTGTACACATTTGTTAGCCATATCTCTGTTGTAGTCCACATGATCATTACTGTACTAGCAGTGGTACTGTACTATGATATCCTTAGGATATCTGTCAATAGCCAATGGTGCACATGTTAAAAGCAGATTTGACCTGCCATACACAACATGTCTGTAAAGACAACCCCTATTACAGTAGCAATAGTCTACATATATATATATATATATATATATATATACCTGCAATGCATACCTGACGTCCCCTTGCACTAAGAGGTTGGGGCTATTGGGGCTGAGGTAGGACTCCACTCCATGCTGTGGACATATGGTGAACATATACGTATATATAATTATCAATATATCTATATAGATATATACACATATACATATCGACATACATAGATGGATATGTATATGTACATATATATATATATATATATATATATATATATATATATATATATATATATATATATATATATATACATATAAACACTCAAATATATACCAATACACAGCAATATATGTCTACACATATACAGATAGAGATACATATGCACATATACTTATGGATATCTACATATATATTGATAGTAATAGGTATATCAGAATAGATATGTATGCACATATAGTTATAGGTATCTACATATATATATATATATATATATATATATATATATATATCTACATAAATAGGCATATCTGTACACATAGGATGTGCATACATAAATAGCTATCTCTCTCTCTCTCTCTCTCTCTCTATATATATATATATATATATATATATATATATATATATATACACACACACACACACACACACACACATATAGATATATGTATATACAAAGAGATGTACACATGGCCATATATATGTTGCACTATACAGATGTGTATACAGACATATGTATGAATATACATGTGTATGTACATGTAGACATATATTAACCTATTTTATATATATATATATGTATATATATATAAATATATATATATATATATATATATATATATATATATATATATATATAGATATATTCCTGTCATGTGTAAACCTCACAGTTGTGTATACCCTCCTATATGTATCTCACCATACGTATCTGCTATGCTATGTGTACATTATGATAAAACAACATATGTGATGCAACAGTCATATTAATAACAAGTACAACAGAATTGTGGAAGTATAGACAATTGTTCAATACTAATCAATATGTGTATTGACAGATATATTGGAAAAACAACAGCTATCTTCATAGTAGTCATGGTGTAGTGGTTAAGTGTTGTGACTATAGATTACAGGGTCTTGGGTTCAAGACCTGCAACGACTGTTCATTTTGTTGCTAGGCAGAACAAGGGCTGTCAGATACAGAGTGGTTAAGGCAGTTTTGAGCAGCTTTAAGCAGGCTTGCACAGGTTTGCGCGAAGCTAAGCGGTGCTAAGCTATGGGTAAACGTATGGGCGCTTACACAGTATTGCCTTTGCTTACCAGTGCACAAATCAGCTTAGCTGTTATATTGTAGCAATGTTAATACCTGCTAAGGATGGCTTAGCCCTTGTAACCAGTTCACACCACCCAGTCTGATAACATAGCAGGGTAATGACATCTGTAATAAGTGTATGTAATGCCATGTACAATACATGCGCCTATGAGCTGTCATTACAGTAGCAAGGGGTGTGCGTGTCATGTCTGGGACACAGATGTGTATGAGGCCAGTACAGCACTGTTATCCATGTGAATATGTTGCATACAGGGGTAGTAGCCCAGGGTGCATGCTGTCACACTGGCATGTAGTGCATCATGGCAGCACTACTGCTGACAGTGCATACCCAGGCAAGAGTAGAGTGCTAAATGTAGTCCTGACAACAGGCACACCTGCAGGCATAGCTGGACTCTGAGGCCTCCCTGTTGTATCCCTGGTGTGTGAGCTGTGTCACAGTATATAAGCCCTACTGGATAATGATCCAACATGTGGAATGTAACTGTAGACTACCGTCTGTACAGCACATGTTAGTGAGGGCTTCTGACATGTAGTTATGGCATACATACTGTTGTCAAACATCTGTCAATGCATTCATCCTACTGCATAGCTACTTCCCAACCTGATGACTGTCTGTCCCTGTACAGATGTGCAATGTGCAGATGGCAGGTATCCATCTGGGATATGTACAGGCAACCTAAGCTTAATTGACACTGACATGTCTGCCCACCTGTGTAAGAACTGGCACATATAGGAGATAACACCCTGTACACACCACATGCCACTGGTACCTCAACTACACTACCACAGTCAACAAAACATGCTTGGGTACATGTCTCCATCACAGACACTAATCATGTGTTGTAATGCATGTTGCATACATGTCAACCTGATCACCTCAGTGGCCATATGCAGGAGGCACCTGGAGGATTGGCTGTTGCATGTCACTCTCATCCTGAGGGTCACCACAGTAGTGTCTGTCGATAGATTGTCTGCTGATATATGGCAGATGGCAGGATGCCACTGTACACACATCCCCTACACAACCCATCTCTCCTTGGACAATAGCTAGGTACACAGCTATGACCACCTGTAGTGATGCACCCCAGCACTGACACATCTGTACGTGTGCATGACTGAGTATAGCGGTGTCTGTGTGTTAGCACAGATGTACTTGGGAATTCCATGAGGGCCTTCACAACCACCGTAACACCCATTACCATAGTCAGTTGTGGCTGCTGCTGTATGGGACATTACATGTACCCTGTTAAGCTCCTCTCCATACCGACTACATGAGCCGTGCAGTATTAGCACAACAGTGTTGTACAAATGGGTCGATAGGAATGGGATACCCATTGAGTTCTGGCAAGTTTGTGTATGTGTGCATGTCCGTATATTTGTAGGGTACAGCATTCCGAGGTCACATACTCCTATTACAATACCCATTGCCACACAGTAGTACAGATAGTGTTGTTGCTGCCCATAGGTGAGGCATGACCATGCAACACCCTACTATGCCTGTGGCATGTGCATTTGATGCATAACCCTGTAGTACCAATGTTGGGATATACAATGGGTTGTATCGCAGTTGTGGGCAATGTGTGATGGTGGGTATGTCAGAGTGCCATCATGGGTTTCAGGGAGTACAATTTCCACTGGGGGATGTTGGTGCTGTGTACACTGTTATTACACCAAGGTACACCCGGTATATGTCCCACGTACCACGTTATGGTTACCACTGTCACCATCAACCATACATGTAACTGATACCACAATCTAGGGCCAGTTGTGCATGTGCTGTATGTAGCCTATGTGGAATACATTGGACACATGGTCAAGTTAGTTAGCAGCGATAGGCCTAGGTCTCTTGGACGTGTGTCTGCCTGTTATGTGTCTGTTAATGTGTATATGAAGGTATGTCACACTATGCATTGTCCATATACACCCATTACATCCCCATTAGCATACCTTACATGTCTGGGGATGTTCTGCATGTAACATGCAACCTGGAACACACCTCACCCTAAATGTTGCGTGGTGTGTGCAATGAAAGCCACACACTTCAGTATCACTACATATCTAGGTAGGGGTCTATTCCCAGTGTTGCCAAGTAAGAGTGTGCCTGTATGTGGATGGGTCTACATCAGGTTGCAGATTATACACATCCCAGGAGGTCACCTGTCCATGTGGCACAGGCAATAACTGTTATACAAACCTGTGACATGTGTTCATCTGTACCCATAGACATGTCACAGCTATGGTGTCACCACAGTGCCATACCCCGTTGTGGAATATGACTGCAGACCATCCTCGTGCTGACACATGTACACCTACAACACAAATGAATAACATTATAGAGACCACAATCAACCAGTGTTACTAACATCTCTAATGCATCATTGCTGGATGGCTACGCTACCTGACATATATGCATTACACTTTACTCCTGACAACATGTTACACTGCAGTACTTTGGTACACTGTAGTACAGTCACCGTGTGCATCAGAACTATATTAGCCTGTCCCTGCATCGATGGTATGGATGACAGGGATGTAGCACAGGTATCACCATATGCACAGGGTGTGATGTTAGTTTGCCAGAGGTTGAGGGTGGGCCATACATTTGACACCATGTGTGTGGGTGAGGGGTGTAATGAGGTGAACTGGGCATGGTGATGCAGTGTGTGTAAGTATGGGGTTGCCCTAAGTGTGTTTGTATAGTGTGTGGGTATGCATGCACACAGTTCTGCCATGTGCCTGCCCTATACAGGTGTTTATGAGCAGCTGCAGACCATACCTGCCAGGGTGTGCAGTTCACTGCCTCCAGCCATGGACACATGGACTGTGCCTGCCAGGGGTTCCATGGGCATGTCCAGGTACAGGCCTCGATGTGCTACTCTCATCTGATGATGACAAATGTCTGCTGGAACCAGGTCCCTCCTGGAAATGGCCAGGACTACATGCTCATGGTCTGCTGTGGTGTGGTGTGGACAGCTCTCCCTCCACAGTGCTGGGGCTGGCCTATGTCCATGTGGCCATCACCACACTCCCACAAGACATTCAAGCATGGAAAAACCACGGTTGATGAGGGCCATCATCTCACTAGACTGTCTATCCATGAGCTCACTAAATGCATGGATGGCACCAGACAGTTCACGGTAGTTCTTACTTGCAGATGTGAGAGCAGCCCTCTGCAGCCTCGGGCCCTGTCTGGTGTGACGTTCCATACATGCCTGCACCACCATGACAGCCTGAAACATGCACCTGCTGGTACCAGCTGTGTCGCGTCAGCCAGGGTCATGATGACCAGCGGCTCTACCATGAACACCCTGGGACATCTGCCTATGTGGTGCACTGCCAGACATCCAGCTATGCCTGCTGCGACCAGACACAGTAGGCATGGTTACCACACTTTCCTGTGCACTGCCATCAAACTCTAGCTGTTCCTCCACTATGGCCACTAGTGATGGGGTATGTATAGGCGCTGAAACTGTGTGTGGGGTTTGGGTGGCTAAAAGTGGGATGTCAAATGATGGAGCTGTTTCAGCCCCTGACAACCCCACCTGTGACTCAACATTACTATCATCATCTTTGGTGTCTGTATGGACACCAACATCAGATTGCATGCAGGAGGGACCCTGACACATCTCGCCACCTATGGGGGAAAGCAATAAATGCACTTTAAGACCTGTACAGCATTGCATAACAGTACACACACACACACACACATACACACACACGCACACACACACACACACACACACACACACACACACACACACACACACACACACACACACACACCACCTTAATACCTATCTGTCTGTGACTTTACAGACAGTCCCACGTATATTCCCATGCATTCCCAATCCTGCATCACACTCGGTAGCATACACTCATTGATACATATCTGTTCTCTAAATGCCTAGACAAGTGATCACTACACAAGCCCTGTTACTCCATTACCTGCCTGACCTGAGTGGAATGGTTTTACCTGACCTCACTGCTGTCATTCAGTGTTCACCCTGTGTATGTACAGACATCATGAGCATGGCCCCTATATGTGGGGGCTACTATGTTCACTCCATAATATCATGCACTGGTGTGTCCTGTGTATGTATTGCTCAGTACATGCCTGGTATGCTGCTCAATCAGCCTATCATGTGACAACTGTAATATATGGATACACTTCCTGGTATTGACTAGTAAGTCCCCAATACATCTGTAGTGCTGCATACATGGGTTGTCAGTCATCTCATTGCCGAATGCGATATTAAGGGTATTCCTGGTATCTACCTTCCCTCTCAATGCCTGTTCCATGCTACAGACCTTATTATACTATCAGCTATCCTGTGATTACATACATGACAAGTATTCCTGGTGTGTCATGTGGCAGCCCATGTCCATGTACTGCATGATCCCAAAGGGAGGTAGTGCTGTATAAACAACCCCACAATCACACATGTACATACATGGACGCCCACACAAACACACACACATGCACACATGCATCCTACATGCATCAACCTCCCTCCACTTCACCAGAGTGACCCTACAGACAAACTAACCACCCACCAGGACACACACACATACACACATACAGGTGAGGTTGCACAATGATAGTACACACAGTCCTCCTATTACCCATCTGTCAACATGCATAACATATGGTACACAACAGCATGCATTGCAGCTATAGTCAATCCATGCTAGCCACAGTATATATATATATATATATATATATATGTGTGTGTGTGTGATGCATGTGCTGTGTTACTAGTTGATGCCACTTCCCCTGGATACCACTGCCCCCATGTACACAGTATTGTTGTGCACCTGTTTTGCACCCTGCCATGTACTGTGCACCACACCTCACCGGTGTACAACCTATTGCTGAATGTGTAGTACTGTGTCAGTTATGTCAGCTTTAATGTTCACAGCCCCTGTTTTTCAGCAACACATATCAGGGATGATATGTGGACAGATGCCATTTGTGAATGCCTGATGTCTGATTTACAGCTCTCAACATCAGCGGACCATGTATGACCAATCCAATACTATTACACTGACAACTGTAACAACATACCATGGCTATGGGGAGTGTACACATCCTTATAGATATGATGCACCCTTCCTTGATCTGCCATGGGACCACATCACCACATATATTAGCAGTACATGAGCCCGATATGTGACATATGTCCTGTACTTTCACATGCAGTGTCTACGGAATGTGTTAGGTGTGCAGATGATGACCATGATGCATACACTCTGTGTGGGCATATGTGTGCACACTCTTATCATGATGGTTTGTTGCACCTATTGTTATGTATACTACAACAGTCACTACTACTGGCAGGGGTATACTAGCATGGGTCATCTGCATTTTCCAGTGTATTTTCAGTCTGCCCTACACATGTCCCCCTAATCTGCATGATTGCAAGGTCTACTCATATGCACACCCCTTGGTGTTTACACGCTGCCATCGCTATTGCTGTGAGGGTAGGGTTATGTCTGCCACAGCTCCTGAACCTGACTGTGCAGATTCAGCCATTCTTAGCATCCTTACGATCCCTGCTGCAGTGCACTGGTGTGTCATGATGACACCCCCCACCTTCAGCCTTTTTGCAAATGCCTGACAAGTAAGTCCTACACATGTGTGTCAGTTTGCGGTGTCCCATACACTGAACACCACATGTTACAGCCTAGTCCCAGTTGATAATGTGGACCACAGTAATATGTAATGCCATAGTGTAACTGCAACAGCTGCCATTGTCCTACAGGTATATACACCGGTGATGCACTGTATATGTCTGATGTTTCAGACATGTCCCTACTGTAGGACATGTCTCCCACCATTATGTTACTCCCTGTAGACACATTCCACAATGACAGGATGTTAGTTATTTTGCAGGTGTCTGATATACCTTTCCAAAATCCCATCATGGTCACCACTGTGATGCCGTGCATTTAACAGCAACAATATGCGTTACAGCATGCATTCTGGGTAGGTGTGTTAGATGTGTGCATGGAATATACCATCACTATTACATGCCCGGTGTATTGGCAAGCATCAAAAAAAAAAAAATACTCACCAGCTACAGGCTGCTGCCTTGGTAGTATACCAGAGGGACCTACATAAGAGGTTGAGAGATGCAAAGTCAGTGGCCACACCTGTGGCATTGCTACAGGATGGGTGCAGCATTACAATACATTAACAGTACATGTCCACAATACTACCACATATGTACATCTGTTTATCATTACTATGCAGCAACAAACTATATCTATGACATGTCAGATATGCATGATCTACCTGTACAGATGCAGATGTATACTCAACAGTGGTCTACTGATGTGCCTTGTGGCCTTACCTGCATGTTCCTCAGCTGGTGTGTGGGTAGCACCCACCTCTACCATGGTGTCAGGCAGTTGTTGGCTATGTGGACGGGCAGGTGCCCTGAGGCTGACTAGGAGCTCCTCCACATGTGTCAGGGGCAGATGGATGGCATGGCCTCCCCTGTTGTGAGGTGATCCCCCCAGACTGCAGCAGTATGCCAGTGGGCATTGTGAAGCAGGTCAGAACAATGATGCTGGACCTGCTCAAAACTGTGGTTGTGCAGTCCGACATCATCGACCTTGTGGACTAGGTCATTCCACAGGGCTGTTCACTCCTGCTGATCATGGGCGGCCTGGCCAAACAAGACAGGGTAGTGCTGGATTAGGTGGTTTACCACAATGTCGTTCTCTGAAGCAGAGTAAGCCAGAAGCCTTACATGTGACATCTTGCCTCCTGAAAGACATAAAGATGGACACAGGTGTGAGCAAGTCATGCAGCAAGGTTACCACCGTTCTTAGTACACATCACTGTCACCCCCCCACCATATCAGCGACAACAAACTGTACACACAACTCAATAGATATGGCTACAGCATACCTACCAGTGGGGAAGATATTGTATTGTACCACACTTTGTGCAATATGCTTGTAGCCATGTTCCCTGTGTGGACACTATCATTTCTGGCCTATTACAGACTATTCACCTGCATGCCATTGTCAGGGCAACTATGGTTCCATATATGCCTGTGGTATTCTTGTTATGTGGTCGCTGCACATCTGACATTATGTGTTATTGGGGATATCTATGCATGCTTTTGGGCATGTTCCAGAATTGTGTAGACTATTACTACCCACATATGTTCTATAACAGTGACAGAATAGCATGTTTATGTAATATTGGCCAGCAGAACCACCTCTTGAAACTCATCTGCCCATGTTACCAGGCCATATCACATGTGGGTCCCACCCTGGGACCTCCTCATGTACTGGTCCAGCAATACTTTCAGGTGGAACCAACTCAGGGGATGTTGCCCCCCCGCTGGGGGCACACACAGACATGATCTTGTCCCCCGAGGTCAGGTCCAGGGTCTGTTCCATAACGGGCTCCACAGACACATGTGGGATGTGCTACATCACCTTGAGGCACCCAGTACATATTCACAGGGTCCACATGCTCCTCCTGCTCAGCCTCTAGGCCAGGCACCTCCGGGACATGGACTTATGTTGTGAGTAGCAGTGGGTGGGAGGCTTGCTCCCATTTTGTCCATATTGGGACCCATGGGGTGCCAACATCACAGACCACACACACCATCCAAGGTGTTTATCCACCACGTGTCACATACCACCCCTGTAGGCTGTCCTCTATATCTACCAACCCTGACCACCTCCACAACTATACCTGCCATAATTCCCCATATTCCCATTCCATACTTCACAGACAAGGGCAATGTGGTCCCAATAAGGGATTCACATGTGAGATACCCGTCCATATTGCACACACTGACAGCTGTAGATATCTATGTTTATTGCTATGTGTGCTGTTCCCTCACACATAGCATGCAGCACTGTGGTGGTAATATAAGGGGATATGTATTTACATATATATATGTGTGTGTGTGTGTGTGTGTGTGTGTGTGTGTGTGTGTGTGTGTGTGTGTGTCTGTGGGTGTGTGTTTGTATATATGTAGATATGTGCATATAGGTATATATCTATATATGTGTAGATATATATGATGTTGTATATATGTGTTTATATATATATATATGTATATATATATATATATATATATATATATATATATATATATATATATATATATATATATATATATATACATATATATATATATCTACATATGTATCTAAATATATATATATATGTGGATATATATATATATATATATATATATATATATATATATATATATATATGTACACATATGCATACCTATATATGGGCTACATTCAGACATCAGGTCCACAATCTCACAACACCTTCCTGCACAGCTGCACTGTTCTGCCTTGCTACAACACTGACAGGTGCCACATATGGACACAGCCTGATATTAGGGGGGTATATATAGGACCAAATTGTAGGTAACCCTATTACACACCTCTGGCATTCCTGCATGCTACAATACAGGTTAACTTGCATATCCTGCAAGAGGTGGGCTGTGGAACCCACATTTCCATCATTATGGCATTACTTCCACCACCAGCTATTTGCCACATTAATATACATACTTCCCATTACACAGCACACACTATGATGGCTTACATCTTATCAGTCAGTGCTGCTCTGAGCAGTTGATGGGTATGGCTCACTACTCACAGCAGTTGTTCAGCTGAACATCATTACAACAACAACACCTGATGGCACATATAAATCATTCCACATCATCTATCCCATTATTATGGATCAAGTACTATAGTCAATTACATGCACATTTACTTCACATATCTGTTGTGGGAATGATGTCTCGTCTGGATAGTTTGATGGATGGTGTTTTTTGTGTTTGTTTTTGCCTTTCAATCTCTCTCGCTTTCGGTCACCCTCCAGTAAATGGATTGAGCTGCTTTGAATAGATTGCAGCATGGAATTTGTAGGTGATGCACATGATCAGGTGATGGCCTCTGCACCAATCACTACAGAAAGAGTGTGAGTAGTGTTGTATGCATTGTATAGCACCAGTGTTACAGGGTTTGTGTGTACATACTAGTTTAACTTGGAATGCAGTCTGTCTGCATAGCTCTCAACTGTAGGCCTATCCACTTGATGGTCAGAGGTGTGCCTATTATGTTTTGTCTGTCCACCACACAGGTTTTGTGTCAGATATATCACTGGCAGTGTGTGTGTTGAGTGCTATCAGTACATGGCTACATCCATTTCTGTTTCTAACTTCATATTCCTGACTAAGAGTATGTTTCAGACTATTCTGTAACACCAGCAACTTGCTTAGTGTATGACAACAGTATTTCACATATGGGCCTGTGTTCCAGCCTCTGTCCTCCACCTACATACCAGGCTTTGTACATATAACATGCTGTCAGCGGTTATGTAGTGGGCTGTGAGTATGTCATGCTGTCATTCCTACCATCAGTCCACTGCTGTTGTGACCCCCACACATATTGTGGGGTTGAGTCCATATATGCATGGGCTTCATCTACACAATACATGTGTACCCTTATGCACTCCAGAGGTGAGTGGATGTAACAGTGGTATATGGCCCTGTATTATTCAGTCTATGGGGGGGGTGCACCATAACTAACCTAGGCTGTTACAACATGTGGGAGTATCAAGGGTAAGCTGCCTTAAGGTATCTGGATGTACATTACCATACAATTCGCCTTGGGTAAGTGCAGTCCCTACAGCTTCCTGCCAAATAGACTGTTCTGTTTGCCAGTGTGATTGTGATGGTGTCAGTTATGCCTTGTTATGTAACAGGTACATCCCATTATGTCAGCTGAGGTCTTTACCCCCTAGGGATTGTGTACAGAGTGAAGTTAGAGGCCGCCAAACTATACACCTGCATTACTTACTGTTGATTAAATGTTATTGTGTGGCCCAGTCTGTCTTTACTATTGTACTACTTGAAGGCCTTGGCCTGGACAGCAACATATGTATACCTTTTCAGACTACTGTATTAATATAACTGTTTCACAGTTGCATTACTCTGTCTATATGTATGTTAGAGTCTAAACAGCTATATGACATGGCATATATAACTGTAATATTACACAAATAAAGCTTCTCATGTATGCAAACCTGTGTGTGGTGTTATATCCTTTGACTTCTCTGTGGGTATATGTTGCAGGCAACAATTGTCATTTGTATGGGTGACTCATACAGTGTCCATTTGGTAAGGTGGCAACTGTAGGCATAGTGGCTACTCCGTATTGTGTGCACCTTCTACATATGTATCTTATTATACATATATCTGTGTGTGTAGGTGTAGTTACATATATATATCTATATATATGTATGTATCAGCATATATGTGTCTGTGTATATGTATCTTAGGAATGTTGATTGCTTCCACATTGTACATTCACTATGGTAGCCAAACTATACTGCATGATACACTGATACCAGCCTGACATCATACAGGTGGGATGGAGTACTGTTAACATCTTGTGCCTATGTTGTGTCAGGTCCTGGTTATGGGATTTGCAACAGTTGGTATTGTATTGCAGGGAAGATGTGTTTGGCTGTGGGTGGGGGGATAATCTATACGTACAATACACCCCATTAACGGTGCATGTGGACATATATGTTTTTGTTATGTTCTCTTTTATATCTATAGATATATGTCTGTATATATCTATATAGATATGTATTTATGCTTACACACACACACACACACACACACACACACACATATATATATATATATATATTGCTGCATATATAGAGACATACAGATGTAGACATATATATCTATAGATGTATGCATATATATGTATATATATATATATATATATATATATATATATATATATATATATATATGTATATATGTTTATATATATATATATATATATATATATATATATATATATATATATATATACATATATATATATATATATATATATATATATATATATATATATATATATATATATAGCTACATTATATCTATTTAGCTATAAATATATATATATATATATATATATATATATATATATATATATATATACAAACACACACACATGCACACACACACACACACACACACACACACACACACACACACACACACACACACACACACACACACACACACACACACACACACATACATCTACATGTTTAAATACATTTCCTGTACTGTTGAATGACTGGGCTGGATGATATGTTTGTGAAAACGTCAGGGTTATGTATATCTGACATGGCTTAGTGGTAAATTACTTTGACTACATTGTGCAGGGTCCTGAGTTTAAGCCTTGCAAAGGCAGTTTATTTTGTTGCTGGGCAGAACAAGGGTCGTTGGATACAGAGTGATTAAGGCACTTTTAAGCAGTTGTAAGCGGGTTTGCTTGGCTTTGCATGAAGGTAAGCACTGCTAACTTCCGGTTACAGTTTCTTATACTCAGTCAGCTTCTAAATCTCTTAACCTGTGTAGGCATTGCTTACCCCCGCACAGCCAAGCTTAAACCCACTTACTGCTGCTTAAAAGTGCTTGTTCCCGCTTACCCCCATGCTAATTTCTTTAAAAGAAAAGAAAAACGGGTTGATAGGAAAGTGGAGAGAAAGGGGCACAAAGAGGGAAAGACAGTAGGGAAAATAGCTAGGGATGTGCAGGAGGGTGTAGGGAAGGTCCATAGCTGCCCATTTCTTCTACAGCAACAGCTGTGCATATACACTGAATTTGGAGGTAGATTTGGACACTCAAACCCCTGAGAAAGGGGTGAGGACAACAATAATATGTTGTGATGCCAATTAGACCAGATTACATGTGTCCAGTGGACATGTGTGAGAAATGGACAGCTGTGTATGGGGTGATATTTTTTTTTGGGAACAGACTGCCCTTTTGTTTTTTTTCAGGTGAGAGTGGGATGTTGGAGAGGGATAGTAGGCACATTTGGGGAGGTAGCTGGGTAGGTTAACAGACAAGACAAATAAGACCCATACAGAGGTGGTATATGACACATGGTAAGATAAACACCTTGATGCGGAGGGGTGTTGGGAAATTGGAAGCCCATGAGCCCCCTAGTGGAAACAGTGGGACTGAGGTCCCCACCCATGTGCAGTTACCACTGCACTTTCACAGCCCCGAAGGTGGCTGTGCTGGAGGCTGAGTCAGAGAGCCATGCTGACCCTCTAGTCATGACACACGGCCCTTGAGCTGGCATAGCAGCTCTTTGACCTACCTGCGGAGCTCGCTATGCACCACGACCTGGACCTGGCGACAGGTGACAGGTTCCTATCCGTGCCCACTCTGAGGGGGAGGAGCCCCATCCCTTGTGGCAGTTCCAACGAAAGGTGATGCAGGACCAATGGATGAGGAGGTCCTGGGTTCGGCCCCAGATGTGCTGGTGCCCGGTGCCACGGCCAGCTGAAGTGGGACAGGTGGGTCCGCTGGGACCCGCATTCCCATACATGCTATGGTGTTTATGGTTTATCAACATATGTGGGTTAGTAATAGTCAACACATTCCAGGATTATGTATAACAGCATGTATAGGATATTCCCATTAACCCAGACACCAGATATGGAACAGTTGCATAGCAAACAAAACACATGCATATATAAGGGACCACATTGGTATTAACAACAGCATGCAGGTACAGTGATGGCACCATGCCACCAATGTTGGAGTATTTCAACATAGCACATGCATAGAAACAGATTTAAATAATTATCAAACAACAGGACATATGTCCCAACATTACAGTGGAGTCATCACGTACCAGCTGAGGTGGGTATTTAGTGTATTGTTGGAGATATGGTGGGGGGGGAGAAAGATGTCAATTAACAACTAGTATATTCCTGACGTTTGCATTACTTTCCTAGTCAGTGCTGTTATCTGTACCTTACAAGTATTAGTACACTACCCTATTGCCTTAGTTTGGACAGTGGTATGGCTGTTGACAACTATATACATGGACTGGTTTTAGCTGCAGTATACCCCTCTTACCTGATATACCTGAGGGGGAATTGTTTGTTAACACTAACTGTTTCTACACATAATCCTAGATTCCAGGTTGATGTTATGCACACACCTGTCCATCTCTTTTTGCCCAGACTCTGGCCATGTCTTGACCACATGCATGTGAACTGGGACATATGTAAACTATTGCCCTCTTCAACCTTTAGTGACTTACAACACTCTTATACAGGATTTCCTAGACAGTTATATTATGTAGCACAGTGTAGGTGACAGTAATCAGTGATACGTTATTATTCAGAGCAACTGCAACACTCACAATGCCATAAAATACCAGAGTAAACAGTACCAGTACAGGGTATCAAGCTTTTACTTCTCGGCACAGTGTTTGTATCTGACATACCCGTGGGAGCAATGTTTGTAAGCACTACCTGAATGTTGCACACAAAGTACCAGCTTTCATATTAGTATTATGCACTTACATCTCACTCTGTTACTTTGGTTCATAGGTTGGTACTAGGCTATCGGCCCTAGGGCCTATACAAGACTAGCCATAACAATTTCCTGGATATTTCTTCCCACAATATTTACTTCCCTGTACCCCTGTCTAGCAGGGCGACTGACATGATCTCCAAAGTGAATTTCCTACCTCCCATCCAATTGTCAGGGTTACTTTTGAAGAGGGCCATGGAGGTCCAAGGAGGTGCTCTACTTGATATGTATGGGTAGTCTATTCCAGAGTATGGGGAGTCTCTGGGTCCAGAACCTATCCCTCCAGCATGTTTTGTTCATTGTGATGACAAGGTTTAGATCCCTGGAGCATGTGGCTCTGATAGATTGGGATTTCTTTAAGTGGAGCATGTCCAACATCTCAGGGTTTGACTTGACCTTGTATGTTAAGCAGAGATCACCTCTGAGTAGACAATATGCCACAGAGTATAGCTGGAGTTTTTTTAGACGGTCGGGAATCTGCTTTATTTATTTTTCATTTAACATTTGTTAACCAGGAAAGTCTGACTTTGACTAAGCCAATTTTCAGCAGAGGCCCGTGGAGAAAGGCTCCAGATGCATGTCTTTGTAACATGGGAGGAAACCAGAGCACCTGGAGGAAACCCACACAAATGCAGGGAAGACATGCAGACTCCACACAGAAGGCACCCCAGCCAAGAATCGAACTGGAGAACCTCTTGCTGTGAGGCAACAATGCTACCGCTGCACCACTGCACCGTTCTAGTCTTTAGGCCTGTGATTCTTTTAGTGAGGTATTTCTGTGCACTGTACTGTACTGTACACACTTGTCACAGCTTGACAACATGGGGGTGTAGATGGGACATACTTGGCCTAATACTCTCATAACATTTTGGGGAGTTGCTAGTGTGACAGGTTTGTTTTTATACATGTGTGACAATCGGTTGTATCTCCTGTCTGCTGCCTAAACATCTGGGATCACCTCACTGATTTCCCAGGGGGACAGGGTGACAGGCAACAGATAAGGGCCAATATACTGGACATTCTGGACATATCTGTACAGTTGTGGGTATGATTCTGTATGCAGCCTACTTCCACTCCCAGGATTCAGACCATAGCTGTGGCTGTATCTGCTAACACTAAAACACTGTCCATCACAGTTGTGTTTCCTATATGGATATTGCTGTATATCTCTTATCTGATTTCTGTGTATAATTCTCCTCTGGTTTTACATTCTGACCTTGTATTACATCACTCTTATACAGGATTTCCTAGACAGTTTCATTATGTAGCAGAGTGTGGGTGACAGTGATGAGTAATACCTTATTATTCAGAGCAACACTGACAATGTCATACAATACCAAAGTAAACAGTACCAGTACAGGGTATCACTCTTTTATTTCTGGGAACAGTGTTCATATCTGACTGACCTGTAGGAGCAATGTTTTTTAGCACTACCTAACTGTTGCCACACAAACTATCAGCTTTACATTAGTATTATGCACTTACATCTCACTCTGTTACTGTACACACTCTGGTCACAGCTTGGCAACATGGGAGTGTAAATGGGATGTACTTGGCTTATTACTCTCAAAACAGTTTGGGGAGTTGCTAGAGTGACAGGTTTGTTCTTATAGATGTGTGACAATCAATTGCATTTATTGTTTGCAGCCTATACGTCTAAGATCATCCCACTGATTTCCCAGGGGGACACAGTGACAGGCAGCAGATATGGGCTAAAAATGTAACAGTTCACGTCTCAATTGTGTGTGCTATTTTGATTTTGTTGTCTGTCTTTTCACTGTTTTCTGTCTATGTCTCTCCCAGTTGTACTAGCTGATCTTGGGATTACACCAGTCATATACAGACATTCCTACATATTTTTTATTTATGTTGCACAGTGTGGGTTACAGCGCTTAATACAACAGTACTATTAAGTGATTGCAAATCTACATTACCATATGATACCAGAATAAACACATGCAGTCCAGCAGTTAGACCTTTATTGTCAGGCTATTATGCATTTATTTACATACAACCTATATGAGACTCTTCCTGCCATATTCTCTAGTGTATGTAGTACTTGCCTTAAACAATACCAGGTTTTCTACAGGCAACTGACTTACTAATAGAGTTAGATTTATTTCCTATGACAGTACATGCAAGAGTATTACTAACCTGCCTCACGTCATAACCTCTCCAAGCGACAGCCATGGGCCTCCTGGTTCACAGCCCACTCACTTGCCACTGTGAAGGACATAAGAGGAATATTTAGCCATACCTATCCATAATATACATGCACTGGCAATTATTAAACAGGTAGTGGAGTGATACTTAAACACTACTGGGACCTGCCCTGTCCTCCTAGCCTCTTGGATCCACTGATCCAAGGGATCCCTTTTCACTGCTTCAGGTCAGCATAGTGATGCCTGAACTGCTCACCAGTTCAGGGTATGCCAGTGGCACTGGTGAGGTCATGGGTGAGATGGTCCCAGTCTTCTGCTTTATATTGGGAACCCTGGTACTGGCCATGCAGCAGTCTCTGCTTATGGTCTTTGACAAGGAGTCCTGCCATGACTCTGGACTCCTGGATGCCCCAGCACAGCCCCCAGAAGCACACTCCCTCTCCCATTCCTGGCATGATGCCTGTAAGGGGAAGCTACAAACAGTTCTGAGATGTATTCCTGTCTGGTGGGTTTAAGTAAGGCTGTTTCCTGCACTTTGCTATGATTGGGTGATTTTGAAAAGGCTACGCTATGGGCAAACCTGCTTACCTAAGGTTGGCATTGTTTAAAGGGGTATACCACTGGGCAAATTGAGTTAGCTGGCCTACACATTGCTTACACCTACTAAGCTGGCCTGTGCAATGCTTAACATTGCTTAATATTTACTTTGCATTATATTTGCTTTTTGGCATTGATTTATTATTCATTACATGTTATATATATGTCTGGTATCCATGATTCATGTGTACATACACTGTATGGGGTCCTTGTGTTTAATAGGGGACTTTAACACTCTCTTAGAATTACACCTCACATCTGGGCTTACTTCAGTACTCCAGTTCACATATTTATGTTATGTAGTAGGTTATAGAACATATGACTGCATAGTGATTCCTTTAACATCCATCCTAAACCCCGGTCCTCCTCTCCTCCCTCTAGCACCTATTACTAAAACCAATATAGCTTCTTAATAGGACATCTGAACACCGAGATCGCGCCCAAGGCTTTCAATATGTAAAGACTTTCTCCCCCCAAAAGAAAAGGTGGTGGTGTTGCAATTCTCTTTAGAAATCAAATAAATGTCACTACCTCCCAGCCATACCAACCCAAAAAATTAAAAATCCCTTCATATCTGTATATACCTATACCTGCCTCAATATATACTACCCTCCTAGATTTTTTTCTTCACATATTCACACCAATTCCACACAGGAAACTATCATACTAGGACGCGTGAACATAGACTGGAATAAAAGAAAAAATCCTTCATCATATATCACCCTCACTCCAAATCTCAAACACTCACTTCCACTACTAGGCTCAAAAAACAAAGAGAATAGAGAATAGATTATATACTTATAAACAGAGTAAAAAATAATTACAAACAAGAAAGGAACAGATGATATCAGTGACCACCCTCCTTCTAACTTTATAACAAGAAGAATAAGCTGATTTACTAACCCCCACGTTACTAGAAAAAATGCACCCTCCTCCAAACATTTTCTGGACCTCTTTCAAACTGAAACTCAGGCAATGTAACTGAAACTCCCTTAAAACACCTCTCCTAAGATGCAGTATTACTTTTTAACAAACTTCGACAGACAGCTTACCTAACTAAAAAAGGCAGTAATAACTGACAAAAAGAAATTCTATATCGAACTACAACAAACTCATCTAGCTAAACAACTGCCAACACAATTTTGCTGCCCATCTCGTAACCAAACTAACTCATGTACCCCTCCCATCTCTTTCTCCAAAAGCTGCCATCTTTCAAAATGCTTGCTATATTGCATCCTATAATAGGACAATCAAATAAGGAATCATCCCCCTGAATCATCCCCGAAATTTGAAGGTCTTCTCACATCACACCACACAAAGACTCAACTGACCTCAACTACGCCTCTCTCATCTCTCCTCTCACCTTTTGGCTAAGACAATGTCAAAAGAAATCCACCTTCCCTTCCTCTCTCTCTCACAAATATAATACATAATAAACTGTCAGCATCACTTTAGACCACCACACAGATACCACACCTGCCCTGCTTGCTTTTGTAGATACCATTAATCAGAACCGACTTCTCTTCATTGACCAGCTGGACATGGTTAATAACCACTTGTTACTTAATAATACTCTTGAATCCTCCTCTATTCGACATCCCAACCATTACATTAGTTTAAATTACCTCAAGATAGAAAAAAAAGCTGTCCCTCTGGGATAACCACACCTCTTCACTCTTGCCTGTTTCCATCATTGTGGTTCCACAAGGCTCCATCCTTGGACTTCTCTCTCTCCTCTTCAATGATCTTCAAACAAACTATAATCAAGCAGCAACCTGCATTCAATACGCTGATGACTCTACACTCATCTGCTCAGCATCTCTCTACCACTGAAACTTATCTCTCTCACCCAAAACTCTCTCAAATCCTCCAGAAATTCTCTGCAAAGAAAATCCAACTTTTACCCCCAACACCAGGATCTCTCCCTTACACCCACATCTCTCTCCCCTTACACTTCAACTCTCACCTGACACATCAAAATAGACACATCATTACATTGACAAGGCATTCTCATTTGACCTGCATACATCATTAACCCATAAAACAAGTATCCAGAAAAGAAGGATCCCCTCATCAATTGTGGACCTTTTCACACCTTCCTTTCTAGAACAAGGATCTAGCCCACTCCCTTCCACTCTCTCTCTATCTGCTTCACCTATCCCTATCTTCACTCTTCTCAAAAAACAAGTTTAAAAACTGGCAACCTGCTATTATAAACATGGCCCGCTTATAATGCTACCCCCCTTAAAACACACATAATTGTAAAAACTTAAAACTGCTGGGCTGGGAGTTTCAGAAACTATCGATAACCCACCCAACCTGCATTGCCCCAAAAAAACAATACCAACTAAATAATACCCCAATACTCTCACAACTCATTACCCCATATAAAAATCTTAACTCTCCGCTCCCTCCAGTAAATTCTGACATAAAAAATCAAATAATAATGCTGGTGACTTTTTTTTTACCTGTTGGGCTAAATGGGAATTGTTACCTACTAACATAACAAAGATTACATCATTGCCTCTTTTCAAACAAACTGGCTTTTGTTCATGTAATAAACCTGACTAGCTAATTCACTACTAAAAACAAAATTTTTCTTTCCCTTCCTCCTTCACACTACTACCTCTTTTGTCTTACTCTTCTTCCCCACTGTGTTAACTTTATTTTTTTACTTTCTACTCTCTACTACTTTCTCATACTTTTTTTTGACTATATCTATTAAGTTCTTTTCTCTTTCTTCTTCTCTTCTTTTTTTCTTTGTCATGTAGATAGTATTTGTGTCATAGGAATTAACCCGTTAGTACTACTTAACATTGAAGGGTTTACTAGTCTTTATTTTGTCCCCGGGCCGCTACTGAAAATGGAAATTTCTCCAGCTAGCCTAGCCCGGTCAACAAATGTAAAATAAAATAAAATAAATAAACATGTTCAGTTGGATTTTACTATAGTGAGGATTTGTTTGGTGATACCTCAATATTTGTGCTGCTGTGATGGCTTGATGGTTAACTACTGTGACTATAGTGTATAGGGTCTTGGGTTCAAGATCTGCACCGGCTGTTTATTTTGTTGCTGGGCAGAACAGTGGCTGTTGGATACAGAGCGAGTAAGCAAATTTTAAGCACTTATAAGTGGGTTTGCATGGGTTTGCACGAGGATAGGCATTGCTAACCCCAGTTAAATATGCTTACGAAGAGTTAGCTTCAATATTGCTTAACCTGTGTGTGCATTGCTTACCCCCACGCAAATGGGCTTAAACCCACTTACTAGTGCTTACATATGCTTACTCCCGCTTAGTATTGCTTAATAGTGCTTACACTTATTTGCTAATGCTTACATCTGTTTACCACTGCATTAATTTAGACAGTAATGTGTATTGGTTCTTGGGAAGGTGGGGGATTTGGAAGCTGTATGGAGTTATCATTCATTACACATTTTACCTTCCATGTGTACATCTACTGCATGGGGCACATGTATTATCTGGGGACTTTGCAACGTTATGGCACTGACACCTCACATCTGCATTTAATGCAGTACCCAGTTCACAGATATGTGTTATTTAGTAGGTTATGCAACTAACAATATTGATCATAAAGTGATTTGACATAGAAAATGGAAGGTACTGCAGTGGGATTCGAACCAGGAATGACTGATTGCAAGGAGAATGCTCTGCCCACTACACTATTACTGTACTGCTTGATTTGCATATATCTTGCTTTGTATCCTCTTCTGCCATTTAAGGTGCATTAACTGTAGCTAAGTGATGGGCAAACCCACACACCTATGGTTAAATTTAACCTGTTTCATAAAAAAAAAAAAAAACATTTTTATATTTGCTGTTTTAACTTTTGCTCTTGTAAACATGGGGGATGTTGCTGGGGGTATGCGTACACCTATGAGCGGTCTCGCTCATTGTCTACTGTTCTTTATTGCAGGGGTGTGCATATTCTGAGAGCTCTGCTCTCAGACATGCCCCCCCTGCACTCTTACATGCTCCATGTAAGATTAGGAGCTCAGGCAGTGCGCCTTTATTAATATGCATGACGCACTGCCGTCCTGCCCCTAAACGGCCGCTTCCATGCAGGACTAAGCTAGTCCTGCACGGAAGGATAGTGAATCCGAGGGTAAGTTTGTGAGATGGTGCAGTTGCAAGGAGTGCTTGTCCACTGAAAAAAAAAAGTTTTCAATATGTGCACCTTGATTAAATAACATTGGCATGTTTGTGATCACTCAAGTACCTTATGAATAATGATTTTCCAGTGTTACATAGTGGAAGCCAGACCTGAGCACTGAGCAGTCATCAGTAAAAACTGTTAATTAATTATTAGCATTTGCTTCTGTGCAATCACAAATACCTGACTAGCTCAAGACTTGAACATCTAGTTCCAGGAAAATAACACACAAAAAAAAAAAAAAAAAAAGATGAAGACAGAACAGGAGGAAACCCTGTTTTGTGTTCTCAGACACGTACATGTGGTAGACATAAGCTAACCTACTTTGGCTCATCTTCAACTGGAATAAATGCTAAACAGGAGGCTAAAGAGTTATTAAGAGAAGCTGAATTTAATATATAATAAAAGTGGAATCTTAGCTAACCCTGCTGAAATGCTTATATCGTTCATATGCAAAGCATAGTGATTTTTCAGCTACCAGAAACTGAATCCATTTATGTCACCTTGTATGAGAATGTTGAAAAAGAGATCATAATTGGTGAAATGGAAACAGAGAAGTTGCAATCATTACTGACTGCAACTTAATATGGATGAGAAAGTTAAAGTAGGAACTTCATAAAATTTGAGAATAAACGATCCCTGGGATTCAGCAAGCAGCCGTGCAGGAATAAGTTATTCCTGCATGGCAGGGACTGCTCCTGTACAGCACGGCAGCATGGCTTGCATATTCATGAAGGCGCACAGCCTCTGCTGTTAAACTTACAAGGAGCCGTGTACGAGTGCAGCATAGCTCTCAGAATACATACGCCCCTGCATTGCCTTTCAGCAATTAAAATAAGAGAGAACGCTTATAACACCCCCAACACATCACTAACATACCTCTCAACTATACAGATTTCCGCAGAATGTCCAAATGTTTGTCACATATTTTTGGTGTGTTCCTCCTAAACTCTGTACCTTTTTGGAAAATAGCTGAGGACTGGTCATTAAATAATGACAAACATTTGAGTTTAAAAGACTCCACATCCTTCAGAAAATCCATGCTAATGCAAGATCTATCAGTATATCAACTATCTAAGTTTGTAAGAGCAATATTTAAAATCTGTCCCTATTTGTCCCCCCATCATTTTAGGGTTTGTCCAGAGTTTTTGCTTCAAGAGGTTAAGAGGTATGCCCACCACAAAGCAGAAAGCTGATAAAAGTACATGGTTTAGCATTAGCAGGGATATTCTGAAGGGTATAGCTAAAATGATACACAAAACTTTTTTTTATAAATGTGGTAAAGTTTAAGCATAGCTGTGCAGGTGTGCCCATTGCTTAGCTACACTTAGTCCAGCGTAAACAGCACAAGAAGTTAAATAGCAAGAGACATCCAACATAAGTGGTATTGCAATATTGCAGTTGTTAGAGTGTACGCTTTACGAGCAGCCATTCCTGGTTCAATCCCCACTGTAACCAATTCACATTTTAAATGTGACAGCAGTGCACAAACAATTTTTTTGTATTACCTACTAACCAACATATATTTGTTAACTGGAGTACTGCATTAGGTCCAGATGTGAGGTGTCAGTGTAATGAAGTTGTGAAATCCCCATATAAACACAAGTGCCCCATACAGTATAGTCACACATGAATAAATGTAATAAAAACACATTGGGGGATGTCAGGGACAGTAAACAAATTTATAATATGTAATGAATGATGAATCAATGCCATACAACAGATAGTCTATAAAATGAAAAATAAGCAATGCTAAGCATTGCACAGCTCTGCTTACCAGGTGTAAGAATTATGTAAATATGACTGCTAAGCAATGAATAGCCCAGTTAAGTGGATTTGCCCATTGGTAAGCAGTGCTGAACCTGTCCCTTTAAGCAATACCAACCTTAACTAAGCAGGTTTGCCCGTAGCTTAGCTTAGATCAGCATATTCAAAACCATCCAATCACAGCAAAGGGTAGGAAATCGGCCATATTTAAACCCCACAGGTGGGAATACAGCTCATAACTGGTTGCACCTTCCCACTGTAGGCAGCATGGCTGGAGTCAGAGAGGGATTGCACTTCTGGGCGCAGTGCTGGGACATCCAGGAGTCCAAGGTCATGGTAGGACTCTTGGTAAAAAACCATGACAAGAGACTCCTGCAGAGCCAGTACCAAGGCTCCCAACATAAAGTGGAAGCCTAGGACCATCTCACCAGTGACCTCATCAGTGCCACTGGTATCCCTCGGACTGGTGAGCAGCTCAGGCACCACTATGCTGACCTGAAATGGAGGAAGAGGGAGCTCTTGGACCAGTGGATCCAAGAATCAAGGCAGAGGGGTGATGTCCCAGCGGTGTGTAAGTACTTGTACCATTAACTGTTTAATAGTGTCCAGCCTGTGTATATGATGGATAGGTATGGCTAAATATTTATCTATTTCCCTTACAGCTGCAGCTGAGCAGGCTGTGAATCAGGAAGCCCATGCGAGTAGGCTGCAAAGGCTGCGATACGAGGCTGGTGAGTAACAATCCTTCTTGTAGTAGTCATACCAAATAAATATAAAAGTAGTAGAAAGTCAGCTGCTGGTATAAAAACTGTTTTGCGTAAGGGTTGTACTGAATAAACCAGACAATATGACAATAATAGTCCCATATAGGTTATATTTAAATAAAACTGTAACTGCCTGGCAATAAAGCTCTAAATCCTGGACTGGTTGTGTTTACCCTGGTATTGTATGGCATTTTTAGTGTTGCATCCTCTGAATAGTAATGTTGTATTAACCACTGTTGCCCACACTGTGCTACATAATAAAAATGTCTAGGAATGTCTGTATAAGACTGTTGTAATTACAAGGTCAGATTGTACAACCGAGAGAGACCTAGACAGAAAAAAGTGAAGAGATAGACAGCAATATCCAAATAGCACACTACAGTGACTTAAACTGTGGTATTTTTAGCAGACACGCCATGGATCCAATCTTGGGAGTGATAGTAAGCTGTATGCATAATCATACCTCTCAACTGTACAGATTTGTTCAGAATGTCCAGATAATTGGCTCATATTTTCTGCCTGTTACCCTGTTCCCCTGGCAAATCAGTGGGATTATCTCAGAATTGTAGGCAGCAAATAATGACATATATCTGATTTTCAGACCTCAAAACCTTCAAAAATTATACTGTTAACAAACATTCCCTCCACAGGTATACCAGGTAAGAGATGTAGAATTTAGCTATAAGACAGTTGAAGTATACACTTGTTTACAAACATACCTCTGGCCAAACCAAGGCCATAGGGTTGTGTAATAATACCTGTACCTTAATGATTAGAGCAATAATCATTAAAGTTGTGAGAACTACAAGGATATATAACTTAAATGACATCTCCCCCCCACCATATATGCAACAATAATCTAAATACACAAATCAATGGTTCATAAGTTCATAGGTTCATAGGTTGGTACTAGGCTATCAGCCCTATGGCCTATACAAGCCTAGCCATAACAATTCCCTGGCTATTTCTTCCCACACTATTTACTTCCCTATGGGTATGTTTACACCAAACCAACTGTTGGGACATATGGCCTATTGTTCAATAAATATTGAAATGTGTTTCTATTAATGTTCCATGTTGAAATACTATCATTGGTGGCCTGTTGCTATCAATGTAACCTGCATGCCGTTGTAATGGCCACTGTGGTTCCATATATGCATGTGTTCTGTTTGCTATGCAACGGTTACAAAATCCAAATCTGGTGTTTTGCATTAATGGGAATATCTATGCATGCTGTTATAACTAATCCTGGATTATGTTGACTATTACTAATCCACATATGTTTTAAAACTGCAACACCATAGCACGTTTGGGAAGGCCGGTCCCAGTGGACCCACCTCTCCCACCTTATCTGGCCATGGCACTGGGCTCCAGCACATCTGGGACCCACCCTGGGACCTCCACATTCGCTGGTTCTGTGTCACCTTCGAGTGGAACTGCTTCAGGGGATGGGGCTTGCGACCCCGGGAGTGGGCATGGACAGGAAACTGTCACCCATAGTCAGGTCCAGGGTTTGGTGAGTAGAGAGCTCCACAGGAAGTTTGGAGATCTGCTACGCCAGTCTGAGGGCCATGTGGTGCATTTAGAGGGTCAGCCTGCCCATCCTACCCAGCCCCCAGCACAGCCACCATCAGGGGCTGTGAAGATGCAGTGGTGACTGCCCATGGGTGGGGACCTCAGTCCCACTGTTTCCATTTGGGGCTCAAGGGCTTCTGATTTCCAAACACTCCTCCCGTCCAAGGTATTTACCCTCCACATGTGTCATATACTGCCCCTGTATGCTGTCATGTCTGTCTTGTCTGTCTTCCTACCCAACCTACCTTCCCAAATATACCTACTATCCTTCCCCAACATTCCACTCTCACCTTAAAAAAAAGGGCAATCTGTTCCCCCCAAAAAAAATCTCACCCCATACATAGCTGTCCATTTCACACACGTGTCCAATGGACACATGTAATCTGGTCTAATTGGCTTCCCAACATATTATTGTTGTCCTCAACCCTTTCACAGTGGTTTGAATGTCCAAATATACCTCCAAATTCAGTTTATATACACAGCTGTTGCTGTAGAAGAAATGGACAGCTATGTACCTTCCCTACATCCGTCCTGCACATCCTTAGCTATTTTCCCTATTGTCTTTCCCTCTGCATGCCCCCTTTTTTACCACTTTCAAATCACCCCTTTTTCTTTTCTTTTAAAGAAATTAGCACTGGGATAAGCGGGAATAAGAACTTTTAAGCAGTAGTAAGTGAGAGTAAGCCTGTTTGCATGACACTAAGCAATGCCTACACAGATTAAGCACTTTAAGGCTAATGTTGGTAAGCATATTTAACTGGAAGTTAGCATTGCTTACCGTCGTGTAAACCCACTTACAACTGCTTAAAAGTGCCTAAGTCACTCTGTATCCAATAGCCCTTTTTCTGCCCAGCAACAAAGTAATAACACCTTGCAAGCCTCAAATCCAGGACCCTGCACACCAAAGCCACAGCAATTTACCACTACACCATTTGAGCTGCACATAAATGTGATATTTTCTCAAACATATGCAGCACAGTCATTCAACAATAGGGAAAATGTATTTATACATGTAGATGTATGTATGTATGTATGTGTGTGTATATATATATATCTATATATATATATATATATATATATATATATATATATATATATATATATATATATATATATATATATATATATATATATATATATATATATATATATATATATATATATATATATATATATATATATATATATATATATATATATAATATATATATATTTTCCTATTTAAAGCATTGTATGTTAACATTTTGGGTACTGCTTATCTTAACTATGCACTATATATAAATAGCACGTTTATTGCGTTGTTCTATTTATCCAAGCAATAGTGATTTTAGACTTTGATTAGGGTTTTTTTTTTCCTATTTAAACTAATTGTGTCTTAGGCACACTAACAACGTTAAATAATCTACAGCGTCTTAGCATTATTATAGCCTAACCCCATTCAATTGAAGGACAGTGTTAATGGGGCTCTATCAGTTGATTGCCTAAGTAAGGTAAACATTCCTTGTATTCACCTATACTGCTATATCTGTACAGCGTTCTAGCTTGCATTACTCCACATTCGTGGAGTGTTGAATATAATCCTAGCTAATCCTTATGGGTTGTAACGGACTGGTGGAAGTGTGAATATAACCTATATTATTGTTTATGTATCCTAACTGACTGATGGTGCCTTACTCTCTTTATAAATGCTGTAACGATTTAACTAAATACTATATATATATATATATATATATATATATATATATATATATATATATATATATATATATGCAGCGCATTTATTGCGTTGCACTATTTATCTAAGGGATAGTGATTTTTGATGTGGATTAAGGGTGTTTTATCCTATTTATGCTGATAGTGTCTTTGGTAGCTATTTTTAGATAGAGTATGCCACATTTGTGTAGCGCCTATGTATATTACTGTATCTATCAAGATTCTGATTTCATACTAACTGTGTATTTTACTCCCCTTAGCTTGTAGCGTTCTATGCAAACTGTGTTGCTCATCTTAATGTTTTATTGTATTAGTGTTGCTTTGTGTATTTCTCAGCTACTTCTGGATACCTTGCTACATACTGAACTGCAGCAATTGTGCCTAGAGCTCTGCAATTAACACTTGGCATACATAGTAGAGTTTTAAAACAATTGGCCATAGTTCTAGTATGTGATTATGTTCATTAGACTGTTTGTTATTATGATTACTAAGTGTGTTTAACTGTGTGTTTCACTCCCTGTTTATCTCACTACTCTGTTTCTCTCTCTCTTTGTGTTACCAGCTGCCCAACCTGTCTGTACAGTATTAACTTGAGGATTTGCCCAGTCTGCTGAATAGTGAACTGATACTAAATATCACTGTTGTCTCCTCCATACACTAAGGAACTGAACATACCCTCTCCCTGAGCATTAGCCCCTCAAGGGAATAAACCTAATAAAAGAAAATATGTACCTTAAAACCACTGTCTGTAGACATTTCAGTGTGTAATACTGTAGGTTTTTATTTTTATTCCCACTAGCCAGGACAGCCAGCAGCCAACACCTACCTGATCCTAGAACCAGCCTACCTTCTCCTCTTGTATCTGCTGTTTATATCTGACACCCTCCCTCACTGAACCCTAGACCTGCTGCCTCACAGTCTCACTTCCATTAGACCTTACTACTGCTATATTGCCTTTGTCCACTAGAGGGTGACATTCTCCTAGACCTATCCTACTGTCCCTGAACACTACTTTCAGGCATCCAGTTTTCTATATCTTGTTTTAGGTTGTAGTCCCACACTATCCTTTTTGTTACTCTCCACACTACTTAATCACTCTGCCTACTCTCCCTACTAGTAAGATTTTTATCTCCTACCTTCCCTCACCCAATAACTTACCTTAACAAGCTGCTCTACTGATTATTCCTTCTCCTAGGGGTCACTATTACTGTAGCTCTACCCACTCCATTTGCCCTGCATGCTCACTCCGCTCCCCTACCCTGCCCCCAAATCTCACCCGCCCCCAGTGCTTCTAGTTTTATACACGCCTTACCACACCCCCACTGCATTACCACCAATCACAAGCCCAGTCCCCTTAAAGTGCTAATACTCATTTCCCTATTAGTCTTCATCTTAACAATCTTTATCTATCCCAGTAATTTATCATAAATAGTCCTCTTCTGTTATCTCTATTAGTAAACCATCCATACATTCCCCTGTATACCAGCATCAACTGAATTTCTCCTACCATGCCTCCTTTAACTGTTCCAACTTACCTCAAACTCTTACTCTTATTCTCTCTCCTAACCATTCTATCTATACCTTACTTATTTACCTTCTATGAACACCATCACCATCTAGGGTTTCATTACCCCAATAGGCAAACCTCTACAGTCATAATAGCACATCCTGTCCACCAAAGCATTTATCAGCCAAATTACGTAGACTTACACACATTACTTACTATAGCCCAAGAGCCAGGAAATCCCAGAACCTAATTAATAAGTTTCTACAACTCATCCTGAGAGTACAGGTCCACTCCCTTATAGATGGTGACATACACCCAAACCCTGGTCCAAATTCTAGCACAAACACAAGTCCTATCACACCAACTCCTACTAACATACACTTGCTTACCAGCTCTCCCAACTCTCTCCTGATAGCTCATCTTAATGTTCGTAGCACAAATAATAAGGTTGCTCACCTACATGCCCTTATAGATGTTCATTCATTTTGATATCCTCTGTCTCACTGAAACATGGCTTAAGCTAGCAATATAAGACAGTGTAGTCATTCCCCCCTGGCTACAATATCCTGAGACTTGACCGTAATGCCAAGAATAATGGAGGAGTAGCTATACTTTATAAAAATGGTCTACAGGTCACCTCAATTGACTCTAATCCTCCACTATCTAGTAATGCAGAAATTCTTATTTCCAGGATGCAGCTCAATAAATGTAAATCCATATATATCATCTGCATCTACCTCCCCCCAGGGAATAATACTAAAACATTAGAGGCTATACTCAGTTGGCTCTCAACCAACTACCCACAAGAAACAATAATACTTGGTGACTTTAATATAAACTGGAAATCTTGTTCATCTAGCAGCCTTCTACTCATATTAACCTATATGGCTTTACCCAAACCATTACATCCCCTACTAGAACCAATAAACTTAATAACAAATAAAGCACCCTTGACTGGATTCTCACTAATAGTCACCAACAAACTTATATAACAGGCACCCTCCCTAAAGATATAAGTGACCACTCACCCACCTTTCTAATTGGATACAAGACTGAGATTCCAAACCCTACCATTTACAGGACAATAAGGACTAACAGAAACTTTCACCCTAACAGCTTCCAAACTAAATGTAGAGCCTGTGACTGGTCTCCACTGATACACCTCCCACTAGATGATGCAGTCAACTACTTCAATTCAAAATTCTTAGCTATTCTAGATTGCCATGCCCCAACACACAAAATTAGAACTAGGACTAAACCAGCCCATGGCTGTCTAAAACTACCAAACAAAACATCCACCACAGAAATAAACTCTGGGCCAGCTGGCATTCAACAAAAAGCCCCACAGATCATTTACAGTTTAGACAGCTAAGAAATGAAACAAAAAAGCCATACTGTCTGATAAAAGAAACGTTTACTGTCAGCTTCAGCAAACCCATCAAAATAATCCTCTGAAATTCTGGTCCAGCATCAATAAACTCCTCCACCCAGGCTACTCAAGCACACCTGCTCCCTCTGGCCCAGACCACGATAATCCCATTCAAATAGCCAACTCCTTTAACACTTTTTTTCACAGAAACCGTTCAATCCCCTGCCAAACAGTTAACCCCTGGTGGCATACACTCTTACTCTGCCAACTCCAACAGCCCCCCCTCATTTCATTTTCAACCTGTTCCCACATCCCTTGTCTGTAACCTTATCTAGAAACTTAAACCCACCACACTCTCTGCTGACCTACTACTTGCAGCATATCTGCAAAAAGCAGCAAAAGCCATAGCCTACCCCATATCCATCCTCATTAATAGAACTATTTCTGAAGGAACCATCCCATCAATCTGGAAAGTTTTTCATATTATCCCCCTGCACAAAGGTGGTAATTCCAAAGACTTATCCAACTATAGGCCTATAGCCATATTATCCCCACTGGCAAAAATAATGGAGAAATGCATTCATAAGCAACATTTATGCTATCTACTAGACAAAAACCTACTAGCCACCTGCCAACATGGATTCAGACCATTTTATAGCACTACCTCTGCTCTTTTATCCTTCACTGGCTGCATTAATAGAAATCAAAATAATGACACTCTATCCTCAGCCCTCTTTATTGATCTGTCAAAAGAATTTGCCATGGTTAACCACCATCTCCTCATTAACATACTTAAAAACTGTCAATGGATGCGCTTGCTATACAGTGGTTCCAGTCCTATCTAAATAATAGGCAACAGGCTGTACTTTGGGAAAATACCTTGTCCTCCCACCTCCCAGTTACCCTTGGTGTCCCTCAAGGCTCCATATTGGGTCCTCTTCTCTATCTTTATAAATGACCTTCATTCTGTAATCCCCCAAGCTACCTGCATCCAATATGCGGATGATTCCACACTTATATGTTCAGCCAGTTTCCCATTAGAACTCAAGTCCCTAACCCAAAATATATTTAACATAGTTGAAAACTGGTTTCTGGATTGGTGTCTCCTATTGAACCCAACCCCCCAAAAAAAAATGCTACTATTCACCCCTATGTGTAGGGCCTCCCCACTTAACTTTACTGTAACATCTAGCAATGGCACTATCATATCTCCTGATCCTACTATGAAACTACTTGGTGTACTAATTGATAATAACCTAATTTTTGAGTCTCATAAATAACACTATAAAAACAGAGAATAAAAAATTAGGTTCCCTCTACAGGATCAAACCGTTCCTGACTCCACTAGCCAGGACCACTATAGCCCATACCCACCTCATCTCTACCTTACTTTATACCTCCCCTATCTACACTAAACTAAGTAAAAAGAACATGAGCAAGCTAATTACCTGCTACAACAATATTGTCAGGTTTGCAATCGGGTCTACCTTTAAAACCCATCACTGTATCAATCTAAATCAACTTGGCTGGTTAGAATTATCAAATCTAATACTGTTGAACCAACTAATAGTGGCCCATAATATTCTGTATCAACCAACAAACACACCAGTACTTTCTACCCTTGTCACCCCCTATAACAATCTGAAAACCCTACACTCAGCTAACAAACTACTAGTACAAACTACTAAAACTAACAATTCAGCTGGAGACGCATTATTCTCTAATACAGCTGGCAAAACCTGGAACAACCTCCCTACTCATATAACCTCCCTAACATCAACCAACTTATTTAAAACCAAACTAAAACCCTATCTTAAATCACACTGGTTATGCCCCTGTGTTAACCCAGACTAACTATCTAAACTTTCCCTAGATATTAGCCCTCTTACAAATATAATCTTGCTTCTTCTCCTTTGATAATAAGGTGTATGTGACTATACAGTTACTTAATATTCTTGTACATACTTTGAATGTTTAACAACAGCTGTTACAGCCTATGATTTCTTGAGAAACTTTACAGTAGAATATTTGCCTTGTTCAAATTTGGTGTAAATATCCATAGCTGGTTCATACCATTAGTTGTTTTTTTTTTTATTTTGGTAGTGTTTTTTTGTTGTCATGTTTTGTGTGACTATATAATTAATTAGTTACCTCTGTCCTATTTCTTGATATGAATTCAACATCTGCTCAGACCAGGAAATTTCTTTCTTGTTATTATGCCCAACACACTGATACATTCTGTTTCCAATTTTTTTGAGCAATGTATCAATGCCTTTTTAAATTTTCTTGTGTATGTGGAGCTTATCTCCCAGGGCCTCCACTGAAAATGGATATATATCCAGTTGGACTAGCCCGGTCAACAAATGTAAAATAAATTAAAAAAAAAAAAAAAAAATATATATATATATATATATATATATAGATATATATATATATATATATATATATATATATATATATATATATACGTAATACTGTATTTCCCCAAAAATAAGACCGGGTCTTATACTCTTTCCCTAGCCGAAATACGTATTAGGGCTTATTATCAGGGAATACCTTATTTACCTGCACCATACAACAATCTACCTTTATTCATTTATTCATGTACAAAATTGACATTTATTAATGAAAACAAATCAACATTTATTCATGTACAAAAATTGACATTTATTCATGTACACAAATTGACATTTATTTCATACGTTTCTGTTATTGGACAACATTTCTAAGTAATGCGTTAACAGTTGTGTGAGAATTACACATAAACAGTGCAACAAACATTTCAACTTCAGAATATCTGCACCTTGGCTTTCACAGTTATTCAAATACAGTCATGTCATCTTCTTCTGGAACATTGTCATAAGTGTCCAACCCCCGAATTTTGGCCTGAATTTCTTGCAACTCCATTTCCTGTAGAACCACTGGCCCCAATCTGTCATGCCTAGCAACAGAGCTCTCCTTAAATGAGCACTGCTTGTCCAAGTAGCCTGCTCATAGTGCATTGGCAACACAGCTGTCAGTGATTTTATCCCATGAATTTTTCACCCAAGTCATGACCTCTTGCAGGCTAGGCTTCATAAAGTTTCCATGCTGATTTCTCTCAATTCTATTTTCAATGTAGTCATTGAGTTCCATGGGCAAATGGTCCTTGAATGGCTTATTTATTGCAATATCAAACATCTGGAGATAGGCAGTAATTCCTGTGGGAATCATTATTAGATCTATTCTTCTCCATGCAAGGAATTTTTTCATGTCTTTAGCTTGGTGAGCACTGGCTGAATCCCAGACTAGCAGACTTCTTTCACCACCTCGCAAAAAAAGTGGCAGCATTATATCGACCCACTTCCTTATAACTGCTTGTGTGCACCAGGCTTTTTTGGTTTCAAGAATGTAAATACCTGAAACACATTCAATCTTATCTTTCTTGCCCTTACTAATGATTAGAGGTGGGGTTTTCTTTCCATCTAGATGAATTGCGAAAATACAGGTAACACATGCACTCTCGTAATCAGTGAAGGGAATGTAGATTCACGAGGCACCCCTCTGATCAATTATTGTTTGAGATCTTTGGCCCACAAACACTGCAATTTCATCCATAGCAATCATGTTGGAGAGTTGGCATTTAGAAACGTCAATGCCATCAACAAAGGACTTCAATGCAAGTGCACGTTTAATAACTTCAGTATCTTCCAGCTTGAATGGTGTTGTTGATCTTCTTAGAGACAGTTCATATCGCTGAAGGAAGCCATCCAGCCAATGTTGTGATGCTTTGAATTCTTCTGGGGAAATTTCTAACTGTGGTGCCATTGCAAGGACAAATGCTTGAATATCAGCCCTGCGCACAACCAAAGCCTTTGCTCTCCTGTTAGCAATCCACTCACAGATTATGTCTTCCAGCTCAGGAAATAATGGTTGCCGACCTGATCCACACTTGCACTTCTTAGCATGTCCCTCGTTGGCCTGTTGACTGAGATTATCGTAAGCTGCACTCCATTTTCTGACTATTCGGAGATCTAATTTCTTCTCTTTGCAGAAAGCCTTCAGATTATTTCCCCAGGAGTCCTCCACTATTCCTTTCTTGTACTCAGTGGAATAGCTCTTACTTTTTGAACTCATCTTGTCTGGGGGGGAGGGGTTAATTGAAGACTTATGAGACCGGAGTGGCAACACAAAATGGCGCCGGTTAAGAAGAGAGGGCACAACCACAGCCGTTCATTATCAAGTGCAAGCACTTTATGCATGTTGTCTGTACTTTGACTGATCAAAGTACACCTGCCAGTGTTTATGGGCCAATGATCTCAACCGTCAAGTGTGAGTGATGATTAGGGTTACAGTAAGAATCATGGAGGACTCCCAGGGAAAGAATCTTATGACTTTCCACAAAGAGAAGAAGTTGGGTGTCTGAATGGTCTGAAAATGGTGAGCAGAGTATCATAACCTCAGTCAATGGGTGTCAATAATATTATTTTATAATTCAACACGTCCATCGTGTGTTGTTGACGATATTAACTGGGGCTTATTTTTGGGGTAGGGCTTATATCATGACCACTCTGGAAAACCATGCTAGGCCTTATTCTCTGGTTAGGTCTTATTTACAAAGAAATATGGTATATGTCTATATATATATATATATATATATATATATATATATATATATATATATGTCTATATATATATATATGTATATATATATGTATGTATATATATATATATATATATATATATATATATATATATATATATATATCTATATATATATATATACATATATATATATAAATATATATATATGTAAATGTGTATTGCATTCGCACATTGGATCCACACTCTGAAACTCTCATTGCAAAACATCTGACCAAACACACTGCTAATGGGGTGAAGGGACCCAAATTAGGGATATCTTGTAATTATTGCCATTTCACCTTCCTCCACAGCTGAACAGATATGCCTTGCAACACAATAACCAGCACTTGCAAATCTTGAACTCACGACCCTGCACAACACACCCACAAGTTAACAGTAAGCCATCTCAGCTGTAAGATGTCAGGATGATATCTGTAACATATCATGCAGAACAGTCAGTCTACCATAGGGAATGTACAATATGGAAGCACTAAACATCGCAATGATACATATATACACACACACACACACACACACACACACTTATATGCATATACACGCACACACACACACACACACACACACACACACACACACACACACACACATATATATATATATATATATATATATATATATATATATATATACGCGGTGGTGGTATTGCGGTAGCGTTGTCGCCTCACGGTAAGACTCTGTCCAGTTCGATTCTCAGCTAGATCGTTGTTAAATGAAAAATACTGTAATAAAAAGATCAATACACAGGAGGTTCAGGTTCAGGTACTTTACTAGTGTACACCAGAAGGCAAAAAACGTACAAGTACAGAATTTTGTCTGAATAAAACAGAAAGTACACAACTTTTATAGTCTTTCTTGTTAGCCATTGTCTACCAAACTGACGTGGTCAGTCACAAGTTATTTTACATAATTTTAGCTTACAATATTCTATTCATCAGAGGTGCTGATACTACATTTTGCTTAAAAAAGAATTTTGGTAAACAACGTGGCCTTGCTAGCCACCTGGTTAGTTATAATGTCCTTTTATGAAAGTTGCCACTCAAGGTTCTAAGCTAATTTGAGCACAATAGCAGATACAATTCTCAATACATTTCTCTAACCAACTCTTTGTTTCATGTATCACTTCTTCCTTGCAGCTGTGCGTTATCTAGGAACATGTACAAGGCCAATTGTTCAAGCAGGATAGAGCAGAAGATTCTCATTATTTTACACTTTAATTTACTGACCCAGCAGATAATCACTTGTGGAAAGCATAAACATTAACTTTTGCTGTGCTAGCAGCTGCCAGGTTCAGAGGCCAACTTGCAGAAAGCACACTGCATTTTCATATGAATTCATTTTTCTTGTCATAACATTAATAGAATAAAAATGTATTAATCCCTTCTTTGCTTCTAATAAGCACTAAACATATACATTAATACATATTTTTCTAATATTTCCCCCCCTGTTAATACTTTTTATTCTGTTCTCAAAAGCATAAACAGTTTTATTTCTTCTCCTAACCTCTTCCACTTAGGACTTGCAGTTAGGAGAGTCATTCAGTTTAGACTTCGGAAAGAATTTCATTTGGAACCAGTTTTTCAAGTTCAATGTCTTGATACAGGGTTTCAAAGACAGACATATCTATGACATCTTTAATTAATCTTTTCATGCAGGGAATTCCACAACAAATACATGCTCCCAATAGGAGTAAACCTACACAAATGGCAATCAGAATGTTCATTAGGATGGTACCCCACTCCCCCAAACAAATTCTGGAAAAAGTCCATCAGTGGGTTTGGGCCTGGTTTGGTCAAGGCTGACACTTGCTGAATCACCTCCAGATGGTTATTAATCTCATGCTTATTGTCTGGTATATAAGAACAGCACTCCTCTTTTATCAGCGCACACGTACCACCTCTCGCCGCCAGGGTGAAGACGAGAGCCATACGATTTTGCAACACAACAGTTCTCATGGCATTTAGTTCATCAGTCACTAATTTGAGAGCAGAAAAAGTTGCATTACTCATTACTTCAAAAAGTTTTGACAGTTTTCTCAGCTCCCAAATCAATTTTACTGTGCCATATGCTGGGAGTATACCTGCCCAATATATAACAGCGTCACTCAAGTCCATATGTGTCAATTTGTCTTTGTCCTTCACGGAGTTATGGTCTTTCCAGCTTGCTTCAATTTGCCCTACTGGATTCACAGGTTTCTCAATTGGATCTTCACTTTTCTTGGTAACATCTCTTACATTCCGTATTTTTTCCAGAGGCAATTCCGCAGTGTGTTGTATGGCCGGAACCAGGTAACCCAAAAAACAACTGCCGGACCTTTTTCTCAGGTAGCCATTTGTATGCCCTTTTCCCACACACAAAATAACAGTTTTCAACTTTAGTGCTAATACGCACTCGCCCTGCATGAAACATTTTCTTATCTATGATTGACAATTGTTTAAACAAAACAGGATTTCTTTGCATTTCATTCAATGTCATTTTCATTGAGTTTAAATATGAATCATAGTTAGTATTGCAAACAGTATTCCCACTACTAGTCTTAATATAACATTTATAAGATATTGTTATGTCACAGTTACTCTAGCCCACCTGGAGAGTATCGTTTTTATAAAAACACACAGTCCCCTTTTGTGTAATAGGTAAATACAATGCTATTTTATCCTGTGATCTCACAGTTGTAGTGTCAAAAAGCAGATTTTCCCAAATCTCATTGATCCCTATAGGAATAGCGGACATTAGCAGTCTCCCATATGCTGTTGGTATAGCTGTACAAATCCAGCAGTTTGAAATGTTTAAAGTCTCAGCATATACACGTTTAACTGCTAGGTACGTGTTAACGTTTGGATGCCAGTCTATGGGTGATTCATCACGTTTATCCAACTTTACTTGTGTGGTTGAAAAAAGGAAAAACCACAACAAAAAGAAAATTGTCGCTAGTACAGTTAATAAATGTACAATCAATAAGATGATTATGCAACTTTTTTGAGGTTGCTCTGCATTTCTATTTGCTCTATTCTTGGTCATTTTGTTCTTGTTGTGTAACAGTTACAATGTTCTTATCAAGTTGAAAGTTCTTTACTGGTTTACAATGCATCAAATGAATCCAAGAAGTCCTCTCAGCTACTCTGACCGCAGTAGGCGTTGCCAGTAATACCTGGTATGGTCCTTCCCACTTCAGGCTTGCCCAATTCTTCCTCTTTGTTACCTTCACCCAGACCCATGTGCCTGGGGCTAGAATCACTTCCAATGGTCTGGTCTGTTCTTTATCTGAAACAGAGTTAAACTGCAAAAGAGATTTATTTGTTAACAGTTTCCTCATATGACTAGCTAGTGAACTATCAGCCTCCTGTTCTGCAGGCATGAGAGCTTTCCACTGAAGTACATAATATGCCCTCCCAAACACCATTTCAAAATGAGTTAAACACTTTGCAATTGGAACTGTTCGCATACTCAGCAGTGCCAGAGGCAGACAGTACACCCAGTTCTTCTGTGTCTCACTAACTAACTTTCTAAGTTTATTTTTAAGGACTCCATTGTGCCTCTCCACCAGTCCTGCAGACTGAGGGTGATAAGCACAATGGTTGTTCAGGGAAATCCCAAAGAAACGTCCAAACTGCTGTATGGTTTGGTTCACAAAATGTGTGCCATTGTCACTATAAATCCTTTCTGGTATGCCGAATCTAGGAATAATCTCCTTTATGAGGACTTTCACCACTGTTGCTGCATCTGAGTTTCTGGTCGGAAAAGCTTCCACCCATTTAGAAAACATATCTACAATGACAAGGCAGTACTTTCTGTTATCACATTTGTTCAATTCTATAAAATCCATACAAATGGTATGAAACGGATATGGCAGTGTAGGAAAACTCCCTTGTTTAGGTTTTAATGCCCCTTGTGCATAATGTTTATTACAAACATGACATGCCGCACAAAATTTTTTTGTATAATTTGTAAATCCATACGTTTGGAATATTCGGTTTACTAACTGTACCATCCCCCCTGTTGAGACATGGCACTGCCCTTGGCTCAACAAACCTGCATATCTAAACAGATTAGACGGCAAAATTGTTTTTTTTTCTTTAGAGATGTACAGTCCGTTTTCAAGGATTGCTCCTCGTCTTTCCCATTTTTGTTTTTCTGCTTTTGTAGTAAGCGTCTGCATTGTTTTTAACATTTCTAGATCTAAAATTTCAGAGGGTTGTAATTCCTCATCTAGAAGAAAAGTTTCTGAGTCTGAAGTTGCTTGCTTTGCAGCTGCATCAGCTCTCGCATTACCTTTAGAAATTCTGTCCTGTTGTTTCGTATGAGCTACGCATTTGCAAATAGCTACTTTGGTAGATAACTGAATGGATTCTAACAAATCTAAAATAAATTGCGCATGATTAATTGGTTTGCCACTAGATGTTATCATCCCTCTATTTTTCCACTGTTACGCAAAAACATGTACAGTAGAAAAAGCATACTGACTGTCAGTATATATGTTTACACATTTGTCTTTTGCTAAAGTACAAGCTCGTGTCAAGGCAATCAATTTTGCTGCTTGTGCAGATAAGTTGTGTGGTAAGGATTGAGCTTCTAAGGTTTCAGTGTCTGTAACTACTGTATACCCCACTAGATTTTTCCCTGTAGGGCTCCTTCTGCATGAGCCATCCACGTAATATGTCACCTCGGCATTATCCAGGGGAATATCCATGAGATCTTGTCTGGGTAATGTTTTCTGCTCAATTTCCTGCAGGCAACTGTGCGGTGTGCCATCCACAGGGGTTGGGAGCAAAGCTGATGGATTTAATGTCGTGCATCGTTCAATTGTCATATGAGGTTGGCTCAACAGTATAGTCATACAGGAAAGGTGTCTAGCAGGAGAAAGATATGCTACTTTTTCTTGCAGTAAAATTATTGCGACTGCATGAGGCACTCTCAATGTGAGAGGGTGGAATAACACTACTGAGGCTGAAGCCTGTACTGCCATTGCAGCTGTGACTACTGCTTGTACACAGTGGGGCAAGGATCGCGCCACTGGGTCTAACTGTGATGAATAGTAAGCTATGGGGCGTTGCTTATCCCCATGTTGTTGTGTTAACACTGATGTCATATATCCCAGCTTACAGTCTACAGTCTGAAAGAAATGTTTATGATAGTTTGGTAGTCCTAAGACGAATGAAGAAGCTATCAATTGCTTCAACCTGCAGAAAGCTATTTCTGCTTCAGGTGTCCATTGTAACAAATCTTGTGCTGCCATCGGCTTTTTGTATATCAAATCAGTCAGTGGAGCAGATTCCAAAGCATAGTTTGGAATCCAACTCCGGCAAAAGTTGGTTGTTCCCAGGAAGGACATCATTTCCTTCTTGGTCGTTGGTTTGGGTGCTTGTAAAATCGCTGTTTTTCTATCCTCATCTAGTATTCTACCTTCTTTGGATATTACATATCCTAGGTATTTAACCTGCTTTTTCCAAAGCTGTAATTTGTTTTTGTTTACTTTGTGTCCCTGTGTTGCTAGGAATTGTAATAGTGCTATGGTATCCTCCCTGCATTGTTGCTGAGTGGGGGCTGCTAGCAAGATGTCATCTACATAAAGTAGAATCTGACTACCCCCCTGTGGGGTGAATCCCGCCAAATTACTAACCATTTCTTGTGGGAATATTGTTGGACTCTCACAATATCCCTGTGGTAGTCGAGTATATGTATACCTTTTCCCCTGAAATGTAAATGCAAACCAATATTGGCTATCAGGATGTATAGGTATTGAAAAGAATGCATTACTGATATCTACCACAGAGAAGTATTTCTGGTGAGGTTTCAAATCATTTAACAAAGTGTGTGGATCTGGCACCGTAGGTGCTCTAGGTATTACTGCATCATTTACAGCTTGTAAATCTTGGACCATACGCCATTCCCCGTTTGCTTTTTTAACAGGAAATAAGGGTGTATTACATGGTGAATCAGGAGATTCCACCAGTACTCCTTCCTTAAGTAATGCTGCTATTATAGGTTTGATTCCTATCTCCGCATCCTTTCTCAAAGTCCTGGCTGTACCAGTAAAAAGTTTCACCCTCCGGTCGCACCACAAAAGTATCCATTTGTCGCTGTGCCTCCATACCCTGCGTAGTTGGAACTACTGCTATGCCAAATATCTGCATAAGGTCCCTACCTAATAGGTTCACTGGACAGTTTGCAGAAACAACAATTTTACTCTTTTGAGTCATCCCTGAAACAGGGTCAGTTATTGCTATATCATGGGAAAGTGGTTCCCGGTATAGCTGTCCATTTGCAGCTTTCACTAATATATAATCAGGTGATTCTGAATGTTCTGGTAACTTGGAGGGGTGTATCAGAGTCCGCGATGCTCCTGAGTCACACAGGAATTTAACTTCCTTCCCCTCTACCAGAAGTGTAACTTCCGGTTTTGTGTCTGCTAGGTAGAGCTCAAGGCTCAATAATGCTAAATCTAAAATCTCATTTTCTGTATCTTATACGTCTACTTGCACTTCCTCTACTCCTTCTATCACATTTACATTTGTCATTTCTTTATTGTCTCTTTTTGATGACTCCTGACCCTCATATGGTGTACCATCATATAGTCAGTCCTCATCTCCCTTGTCTTCTGTAGCTAACTTCTTATTTTGTTTACAATCCCTTGCTAGATGTCCCTTTTTCCCACATTTAAAGCATTCACCCTTTTTCTTCCTCTCTTCAATATCTTCTGACCATTTGTCAAATTGTTTATTTCCCTGGGCATTTCTCTTACCCTTCTTACCAGACTGTAATACATAAACCTCAGCTCCATCTTCAGCAGTGAAGACTTGCACTTTCTTTTTCTTTTTGCTATTAAAGTGTCTTTCAGCATGTCTAGCATATTCAAGTAAGGCTTTTAACCTACTTGTTCGATGATCTATCATATGCTTCATAATGAAGCTACTAATAGGTGCAATGCAACCTTTTAAAAATGCATTTTTCAATTGTTGTTCATATGGGGAGTCATTCGTCTGATTTTTGGGAATTGTCATACCGCTGTGGTTATTGAAACATTCTAATAATCTGGCATAGTACCCATCTACCATTTCATTTTCTTGCTGTATACATTGATTAATACAAGTCCAGTCTGCTCTAGGTTTCCATTTTTCAGAGATTCGGTCTGTAAGGCCCTTCACTCTGTTGTCTAGTTCTGTGTCACTATGTGGGAGTGGCTTAAATTCTGCATTACGAGGATTCCAGGTGCCACAAATCATGTGCCAATCTGGACCTACAATTTGTCTAACTACTTTTTCTACTTCTTCCCCATTTAAGTGGTAACTTAGCCTCATGTCTTGTAAATCTTCTAAGAATTTTTCAAAATTAACTTTTGGATGGGGGATTCCCTCAGTAGCCTTCCGAATATCCTCCGGTGTCCATGGTCTATATACCAAGAGAGTCGGGTCCTGTCCGGCCTGTCCTGCCTGTGGATTTGGTACTTCTATGAGTGGACATATCTCTTCCTCACTCTCAGCTTGTAAATTTTCTCTATTTGATATGATTCTATGTCCCCCTGTGTTTTACGTGTTCAAGACCTAGTTTCAATGGGATCTCTAACAAACGGTTTTGGATTTGCTGGGATATCAGGATACAGCGGAGGTGGACCAGCTTGTCCACTCGCTTCATATCCTGGTAAGGGAAGCAGAGGGGGCGGAGGAGCCGTCGCTATTACTATGTTATTATCTTCTTTGTCTAAGAACAATGCTTTTGAATTATTACTCTTTTGTCCCCTACGGTTTGCTTCCTCAATCTACCTGTGTGCCTGAGGAATGCCTAATTGTCATTGTTTTTTTACCTGACCTTTCACATCAGTTTTAAGCTGTTTAATAAGTTTAACAAGTGAAGATTTGTCTAATTTACCATAAAATTCATATTTGTTAACCCATTTTGCATAATATCCAACATTATCAAAACGTTGTAGTTGCATGTATTTTGCGTCTTCAGTTAGGGTTGGATCTCGCGATGTTTTAGTGCACTGATTTCCCATGTTATTCTGACTGAAAAAATGTTACGTAACCCTTCCTATCACGTGGAACCACAACTTTAGTTTTTCTTCACAGTTTATCTAGAATAACTGCCTACCTTATTCTGTTACCCTGATCTATGACCAAAAAAACAGTAACTTTTCTGTCCCTGATCTGTATAACAAATCTGACAAAAAACAACATTTACTGTAACCTAGTCCCTGATCTAAAACAGAAAAAAGGCAAAATTTCTCCCTACCTGAGCCTCCGTTATTGACCAGCAAGGTTTGAAGTGGAAATCCGCTCTTCAGTCACAGATCAGAAAGTGGCCAGCCTCTTTGAACGACAATTCAGTCGGAGGTCTTTTCTCTCAAGAAGAACCATTTTGGTGTCTTCTCCCATATATGGTTTTCGATCACCGCTACACTCTGATCCATAGCCGATTTGAGGGATTCCGGTACACAAGGACCAATCTGTTAAATGAAAAATACTGTAATAAAAAGATCAATACACAGGAGGTTCAGGTTCAGGTACTTTACTAGTGTACACCAGGAGGCAAAAAGCATAAAAGTACAGAATTTTGTCTGAATAAAACAGGAAGTACACAACTTTTATAATCTTTCTTGTTAGCCATTGCCTACCAGACTGACATGGTCAGTCACAAGTTATTTTACATAATTTTAGCTTACAATATTTAATTCATCAGAGGTGCTGATACTACATTTTGCTTAAAAAAGAATTTTGGTAAATAACGTGGCCTTGCTAGCCACCTGGTTAGTTATAATGTCCTTTTATGAAAGTTGCCACTCAAGGTTCTAAGCTAATTCGAGCACAATAACAGATACAATTCTCAATACATTTCTCTAACCAACTCTTTGTTTCATGTATCACTTCTTCCTTGCAGCTGTGCATTATCTAGGAACATGTACAAGGCCAATTGTTCAAGCAGGATAGAGCAGAAGATTCTCATTATTTTACACTTTAATTTCCTGACCCAGCAGATAATCACTTGTGGAAAGCATAAACATTAACTTTTGCTGTGCTACCAGCTGCCAGGGTCAGAGGCCAACTTGCAGAAAGCACACTGCAGTTTCATATGAATTCATATTTCTTGTCATAACATTAATAGAATAAAAATGTATTAATCCCTTCTTTGCTTCTAATAAGCACTAAACATATACATTAATACATATTTTTCTAACAAGCGTCTTCTGCGTGGACATATGCATGAATGGGCATATCTTCGTTGAAGGTTGTGCATCAAGGCTGGTAACGCTACACATAAAAATCAACTGCCAATCACTAGCTGACCGGAGTTCCGAAAAGGCAAAAGACACAACAACAGATATATATATATATATATATATATATATATATATATAGATATATATAGATATATATAGATATAGATATAGATGTATTTATATATATATATATATATATATATATATATATATATATATGTATGTATATACACATATACACATATAAAGATATTACTACCTATAGATATGTATAAGAAGAGTATATATAAAGGGTGCACAGCATCTCAAACAGACATTATTCCTATAGTTGCCACCTTTTAAAATGGCCAGTGTTGGATTCATTTCTACAAATGAGAATTATTGCATGAAACATATACCCACACACAATGCAAAGGACATGACACCACACACAAGTTTCCATACACAGAAATGTTTATTTGTGTACTATTTCAATTGTTTGTGCCATTTCTTATAGCAGTTAGGTGTTTGGAATACATAGTAACTGATTAATGCAACTCTGAAACAAAACATTTGATACAGTAATGTGAAAAACAACATACTTTGCTGTCCAGGCTAAGGCATTCAAGTAGTACAGCAGTAAAAAAAAACTTGCCTTGAAGATAAGAACCAATCAACACTTAATTACAGATGTAGTTCAGCAGCCTCCATTTATACTCTGTACTCAACCCCTAGGGGGAAAAGTATTAGTTATAACAATGTAAATGTATCTGTTACATAACAATGCTTAACTTAAAATGTCACTGTCACACTTACAAACAGAACTGTGTGTAAGACAGTAAGCTGTAGCCCACCACTGTTCCCATGGTGAAATGTATGAAAATGTACAGCCATGTACCTTAATGTTTCTTAATAATGATATGCCATGTAACAGTCTAGATTAAAAGCATTTAATACCCCTCCTCCATAAAATGTCTTACAAGGACATATAACAGTGTTTTCATAAGATCATAGGTTGGTACTAGGCTATCAGCCCTAGAGCCTATACAAGCCTAGCCATAACAATTCCCTGGCTAGTTCTTCCCACAATATTTACTTCCCTGGACCCCTGTCTAGCAGGGCAACTGACGTGATCCCCAGGGTGAATTTCCTATCTCCCATCCATACACTGACCTTCGTACTGTACAAGGTTACACACGTTTTGTCCAGCTGTTGTCCTCATATACATGGACCCTACCCAACAATTTGTGTGGGAGTCCACAACATTACTGGGATGATAGCAGGAATGCCAGCACTAAATAATGATAAGCCATTACCTAACCATGACATCTGGACAAAGCCTAGTATATATGTGGAGGACAGAGGCTGGAACACAGGGCCATATTTGCAATATTACTGTTATACACTGTGATTGGTTGCAACATATCCTTACTCAGTAATATGAAGTCAGAAACACAAATAGATGTTGCCATGTACTGATAGCAATCAACGGAGATAATGCCACTGATATGTCAGACACAAGACCCGTGTGGTGAACAGACAAAACATAACAGCCAATCCTCTGGTCTTCATTTGGATAGGCTCACAGTTGAGACCTATGCAGACAGACTGCATTCCATGCAAAACTAGCATGTGCACGCAAGTCCTGTAAAACCAGCATTATTCAAAGCATATAACAGCAATACTCACACTGTCTGTAGGTCTGGAACCTTACCCAAATGTGTATTTGGCCTGTGTCTGCAGGTTCTGCTGTAAGAGGTATTGCTACCTGCTGTCTGTAACACTGCTGCTCACACACAGGAAGGATGTCTTCCATATAGGAAAGGTAAAGGGACAACGCCCACATGACGTATTCATTTATAGTAGTGGGTTGCTATGACATTGACTATTAGAAGTACTACACAGCTGGCTGCATGCAATTAGCAAGTGGGGAACATCAATTGGTGCAGAGGCCATCACCTGATCATGAGCATCATCTACAAAAGCCACGCTGCAACCTAGTCAAACCAGCTCGATCCCTGTAGTGGAGAAAGAGAGAGTGAGAATGAGAGAGAGAGAGAGACAGAAACAGAGAGAAAGAAAAAAAACCCCTATAAAAACAGAAATAATTGTAAAAAAAAGAATGCTAAAAAGAATAAAACCAAACAAGGGAGACATCCTGAAGTACAATACAGAAAATAACATACTAATAAAACAGGTATGTGAAACATGTCAGCATGTAATTGAATGTAGTACTTGGTCTGTAATAATGGGACAGATGTTTTCAAAAGCTTGATATGTGCCATCAAGACTTGCTGTAATGATGTCCTGCTGAACAACTGCTACGGTCATAGCATCTGGCCATGTGGGCAGTAGGCCATACCTGTCAACTGTGCAGATCTGCACAGAATGACAAGATGTAAGCCATCATAGTGTTTGTTTTGTTCCTCCAAACATGTATATAAGTCTGGAAAGTAGCTAAAGGTGGAAGTAATGGAGTCATGATAGATACATGAGTGTCAGACCCCACCATCTTCAGAACAGTCATGCTAATGTGAAATGTATCATGCATAAACCTCATAGATTTGTAATAGGCTTATCTACAATATGTCCCTATATATACCCCCCTAATGTCAGACTGTGTCCATATGTGACACTCTGTTTTGCAGTAAGGCAGAACAGTGCAGCAGTTGAGGAAGGAGGTTCAGAGTATGGACCTGATGTCTGAAATGTCTGAAGGCACTCTCTCTCTCTCTCTCTCTCTCTATATATATATATATATATATATATATATATATATATATACACAGACGTGTATGTGTACATATATACCCACACACACACACACACACACACACACACACACACACACACACACACACACACATTTCCCCTACTGTTAAATGACTGTGCTGCGTGATATGTTCGAGAAAACATATCTGCAGCTCAGATGGCTTACTGGTAAATTGATGTGGCTATGGTGTGCAGGCTCCTGGGCTACACACTTGCAAGGGCTGATAATGTATTTGCTGGCCAGAACAAGGGCTGTTGGATACAGAGTGATTAAGGCACCTGTAAGCAGTTGTAAGTGGTGCAAAATGGACAGTTATGTATGGTGTGACATTTGTGTTGGGAACAGATTGCCCTTTTTTGTGTTAAGGTAAGAGTGGGATGTTAGGGAAGGATGGTAGGTATATATGGGGAGGTAGGTTGGTTCGGAAGACAGACAAGACAGACAAGACAGCATACAGGGGCTGTATATGACACGTGGTGGGTAAACACCTTGGACAGGGAGGAGTGCTTGGAAATTGGAAGCCCATAAGCTCCCAAATGGAAACAATGGGACTGAGGCGCCCACCCATGGGCGGTCACCACTGCACCTTTATGGCCCTGAAGGTGGCTGTGCTGGGGGCTAAGCAGGAGGGACAGGCTGAACCTCTATGTGTGTCATTAGGGCCTCAAGGTGGTGTAGCAGATCCCACAATTCTCTGCAGAGCTCCCTATGCAACAGACCCTGGACCTGACTTCAGGTTACAGAATCCTGTCTGTATGTGCTCCTGGGGGGACAGACACCATCCCCTGAGGTGGTTCCACCTGAATGTAGTGCAGGACCAGCAGATGACAAGGTCCTGTGTTGGGTCCCAGATGTTCTGTGGCCTGGTGCTATGGCCAGATGAGGTGGGTGAGGGGGGTTCTGCTGGGAACAGCCTTCCCAAACTTGCTACTGTGTTGCAGTTTTAGAACATATGTTGGTAGTAATAGTCAACACAATCCAGGATTAGTTATAACAGCATGCATATATATTCCCAGTAAGCCAAAACACCAGATTTGGAACAGTTGCATAGCAGACAGAACACATGCATATATGTAACCACAGATGACATTACAATGGCATGCAGGCTACATTGTTAGCAACAGACCACCAATGATAATGTTTTAACATGGAACATGAATAGAAACATATTTCAATATTTCTTGCACAATAAGATATATGTTCCAACAGTAGGTTTGGTGTAAATAAACCCATTGATGTGTGTGTTCAGATTATTTTTGCAGATATGGCAAGGGGAGTGAGAGATGTCAATTAACAACTATTATATCCTTGCAGTATGAGGTCCTCAGACCTTTTTTCCTGTTTATGACTTGCAGGTACCATGTCAAGAGAGTGACTGCCTGCCTTCATTCCACAGGAGAATAACATCCTCATCAACTTCATGGTGCATCACCATGGAATCCTCTTTGCGCGTATGGCCCATGATCTGCAGGAGAGGACTGCCTTGTGGAACGAGTTTATCCACAGGGTAAACTATATCTGCCTGCATAACTGCAGTTATGAGCAGGTGTGACATCGTTGCACTGACCTCATCCACCACACCCATCAGTTTGTTGCTGCAGTTAGGAGGGACCAGCTAGCCACAGGTGGGGGTCATTCCATCCAATCCCCACTGACACACGTTGAGGACCTCCTCACCAGCCTTGGGGTACCTGCACACCAGCCAAGTCAAGAACCAGAAGATAGCATTGTGGAGGTGGGTGCTACCCACACAGTGGATGAGGACCATGCAGGTAAGGCCCCAGGGCACATTAGTAGACCACTGTTGCTTATCCATCTTCATCTGTGAAGTCTCTTCATGAATATGTTTGATAACATAGTCTGTCGCTGCAGTGTAGTAATGAACAGATGTGCATAACCTGTAGTATTTTGGGTTTGTACTGTTGTTGTACTGAAATGCTGCTCCCACTCTGTACCAATGCCGCAGGTGTGGCTACTGACATTACATCTCTCACACAACTATGTAGGTTCCTCTGATATACCTCTGAGGCAGCAGCCTGTAGCTGGTGAGTATGGAGATCTTTTGTTCAGGTTTGCCAATACACCGGCCATGTTATGGCCATGGCATTTACCATGCACACATTTAAGACACTTACCCATAATGCATGCTGTACATGTTCACTTATTGTTGCTGTTAACTGCACTGCATCACAGTGGTCACCATGGTGGCATATCTGTAAGGTATGTAAGAGTTCTGCAGTATAACTAACAACCTGTTAGTGCAAGATGTGTGGACAGAGATAAACATAATGGTGGAAAAAAATGGCCTACAGTAGTGACATGTCTGAAACATTACCCTTATACAGTGACTACAACAGTGTATATACCACTATTACAATGGCAACTGTTACAGATCTACACAACGGCATATCACAATACCACATTCTACAACTTCTACAACCTGTAATGTAATCCTAATATGAGCAATGAAGTGTAAGATGGAATCCTATGCTAGGACAATAAATATGGGGAATACATACCTTAAACAATGGAAGCATATGTGTGCACACACTCCAAATAACATATTGTGGAATCAGCTTTTGAGGCACTGCAGCATTCACTCATCTTGAGTATGTACCTTCCATCAAGTACGGGTCCTCAATGTCACACCAAGTAATGATCTGCAGTCCAAGAAGTATGTCCAAGACATTTGCTCACTCACCTGCAACACAGGCAGCTGTGGCTTGCACACATCTTGCAAACCATGGAATGGATCCCGTATCTAAAAGGTAGCACTCAGTAGTGGGAGACGTAGCCTTAACTCGCAATTGCATATACCATGGCAAACAGTGCAGACATGCATGTATGTGACAATGAAGTATGGGACACCATTAATGTAGAAAATAAACAGAAGCCCATCCAAGACAGATGACAACATATGTTGCAAACTGGTCATGGAGACTGCCCAGACACATGCAGCAACACTGAGGGACTTGCAGGAATGTCTAGCAAGTACTGCCTGTGTAGTACCTGTGTCAAAAGTTACCTGGACTCTGCATAAGTGTGGCCTATGGGTTAGGGTAATCAGATGGAAGAGTTGTTCCACAGGAGACATCATCCAGGGCTCTCTACATAAGGCATATGCATAACATCAAGTCTCCCAAAGGCATGTGTTGCAATGTGTAATGGTGTATTGAGACCAAGGCTGAAACCTAGAGACAGTATTAATAAAGGTACATGTGCTGCAGATGCAACACCTCACTCTACCTCAGGCCCACTATCGCCATCTGTACCTTACTGGTGCCACTGTGCAACTTTAGGTTTGCTGTTCATTAGCAGGAACTAAGCTGGTAGACATGGTGTTCTGAATTTGGAAACTGCAAAATGACACTCATGTGTGTCCCATAGTTGTCAAGCATCTACAAAAAGGCTGAGGATGGGGAGGGGTGTCATCCTGAAACACAACAGTGAATGGAAGCATACATCCAAAGCTCGCTAAGAATGGCTGTATCTGAACACAAACACACGAACACAGTTGAGTAAAAAAGCAGAACACCTTTATCCAACACAAAGCTTTCGGGACAACTCCCTTTCTCAATGATTAACACAAGGTGCAATTAATTTCAGTTTTAAATACACCCACCACACATCACATGACCTGCAGCCAAAGTCATATGATTAGTTACATCAGCATTTAATACACACTTACTAACATTTTTACTAAGTAAAATACAAAAATTCTAACATACATATACACATATACATATATTCTTATAATAAAGACATACTATATCTCAACACTCAATATTCACCTACTCAACGACCATACCTTACTTTTTATAGCTAAAATTATAAAAACAAATAAACAATTATTTATTCATTACTATAAAAATTCTACAACAATATTAAAAAACATGGCCAAAACCATATTGTCAAACAATAATCATTTCAAACTATTGTGCTGCAACCTTACTAAAATTGGTTTTATTGACACAGATGCATTTAAACCAGGTTCAGTATCCGCTGACAGTCGTACTATCCACTCATATTCCTTCACTTCAAGTTGATTACGTATATCACCCCCTCTTAGTGTTTTAGACAACATGTCTATAACCCTGAACTTGAACGTGTGCCCATTCCCACATTTATTTATATGTTTATATAAAGCATTTGTTTCACATTGTCTCCTTATGTTGGACTTGTGTTCAATTATACGATCCCTCAACCTTCTTGTTGTCATCCCCACATAAAAAGATGAACATGCCACACAAGTTGCTATATAAACAACGTAACAAGAAGCACATGTTGCTAACCCATTAAAGTTGTAACATTTATTAGTGACGGGGTGTTTAAATATATTATTACATAATGAGTTATCATCTTGAACTGGCACTATGTCAGTGCAACAACTACAATTGTAGCAACATATAGTGCCTCTAGTTCTTCCTTCAAATTGATAAGTGGAGGTATGTGAGAAATCCTTATAACATAATAGCGACTTCAATGATCTCTTGTTCCTATATGCAAACGAAGGTGCATTCCCTACTACTGCTTTTACATCATCTTGTGCTAAAAGTATTTTCCAATATTTATTTATAACCCTTCTAACTATGTGTGTTTTCATATTATATGACATTATAAATCTTAATTTAACATCATCTCTCATACTTTCCAACTCATTACTAATATTACCACTATCAGGTGATAATATGGGTTTATATGTTGTCAACCTGTTGTTCTTAACTAATTCTCTCATGCTATCTACTAACTTCTGTGAGTACCCACTAGCTATAAATTCATCACATGTCTCATCCATTTGTTTTGAAAAGGATTCTTTGGTATTATTAAGTCTGCTAATCCTTATCAATTGGGCCTTCACTATACCTTTAAAGACATGAGGAGCGTGCATACTTGACGCTTCCAAATAGCGGCCAGATGAAACTTCTTTCTTATATACAGTGGTGATAAATTTGTTATCAATCACTTTCAAATTTATATCCTTAAAATTAACATTACTTTGTGAACATTCCATCTTGAAGTTCAAAAAAGGTGTTGTATTATTTATATAGCTATTGAAATCTAACAAGTCCGCATAGGTACCCTTCCATATAAGGAAGCAGTCATCCACAAACCTTTGATAAAATTGGATTCCATTATTTATAAAACCATTATCATTAAATAAATGTGTCCTTTCCCATTGATATAGGACTATGTTAGCGAATGTGTTGGCTATGGGAGTACCCATAGCCACACCTGTTAATTGCACATAATGTTGTTCATTAAAAATAAATACATTATTCCGCAACACTACATCTAGTAACATACAGATATTCTCAGAATGTCTAGACGTAAAACTTGAATACTGTGTAAGGAAATCACGTACTGACTCTACACCATAATCAATAGGAATCACCGTGAACAGTGAGGCTATGTCTAGCACAGCCATATGCATGTCCCCATTTTCCCAGAGTACATCTTTCATGCCAATTTGCCATCTGTTTAATTTCATTAAAAAATCTGATGTATCTTTAATAACAGTGGTACAAATAGACAACAAAGGTTGCAATTGTTTTTGCAAGTACAAAGAAATAGGCTCCGTGACCCATCCTGTTCGTGTGTTCTTGATCTTCAGTATACTTGTCAGCAGTGATTACGTTTGTGTATCTGAACACAGTCAAGGTTATGCATTGGGCCAGACATAACCCTGACTCCACAGCAATAGTGAAGGCCCTGTGTGACCTCCAAGGGCTCCCCACATGAGCTGACCTTGAAATCTGGCAGAGTTGGGGGACATTTGTAGGGTGGAGTGAGCAAAAAATGGTAAGTGAAGATGGGCCATGCTAGTATACACCTTCCAGGAATAGTGACTACTGTAGTTCACTTAACAGGTAGTGCAACGAACCATCATGTTAAGGGTGTGCACACTTATGCAACCCACATATTGTATGCATCCCAATCAACATCTGCATAATTAACTCATTTGTTTGATACTGCATTTGATTGCACAGGTCATACGGCACATATCAGGTGTGTGTAATGTTAACATATGCAGTACTGTGGCCCCATGGCTTATCAGGGAAGTGGGTGGCATGTCAATAAGGGTGTGTACACTCCTGATAGCCACAGTAAGCTTTGGATGTTGTCAGTATAATTGGAATTTATTGCTCATACATGCACTCCTAATGATGAGATCTGCAAATTGGACATCAGGCATTCACTATTAACATATGTCATCATATCAAACCAGGTATGTGTCAGACAAACACATAGGGGCTATGACCAACAGAGCAAACATAACTGCCGCACATATACACATTCATTAATGGTGTGTACATTTGTGAGGCATGGTGCACAGTACATGGTAGGGTGCTGAACAGGTGCACAGCAATACTGTGTACATGGGTGCCGTATGTTCCAGGGGAAGGGGCATCACCTAATAACACAACTCATGCATCACAGAGATGTACAATGTTGGTAACACAGACTGAGTATAGCTGTAGTGCATGCTGTTGTGTGCCATATGTCATGCATGTTAACAGTTGGGTAATGAGAGGTCTGTGTAATGTCTTTGTGCCACCTCACCTGTAAGTCTCTGTGTGTGTGTGTGTGTGTGTGTGTGTGTGTGTGTGTGTGTGTGTGTGTGTGCAGAGGTAAGCAATGACATACAGGTCTTGAAGTATGTTTTCTGTTTTCCCCTCACAGGTGGCGAGGGGGGTCAGGGTCCCTCCTGCAGGCAAACTGATGTTAGTGTCCATACAGACTCTGACAATGATTATAGATATGGTGAGGCAAAGGTGGGTTTGTCTTCACTTGACATCCCACTGTTATCCACTCCATCCCCGCACACAGTCACATTGCCTATACATACCCATCACCAGTGGCCATAGATGAGGGGCAGTTGGCGGGTGGTGGCATGGAACAGGACAGTGTGTTGACTATGGCAAGTGTGTCTGTACACAGCAGCCATAGCCGGATGACCAGTGAGGTTCCACACAGGCAGATGTACAGAGGCACTCATAGGAGGGCTGCTGGACATCATGCCCCTGGCAGAAGTGCCACAGCAGGTGTCACCAGGTGCATGTTTTGGGCTGTCACGGAGGCACAGGCACATATGGAATGTTATACCAGACAGTGTCTGTGGCTCCAGAGGGCTACTCATTCTGCTGTTATTGACAACATCCGATATCTCGCAGGTGCCCACCATTATTTTGCAGCGGTCCTGGATAGATGGTTGGGTGAGATGGTGGGAATCCTTGACCATGCAATGTCTGTGTTAGAACATATGGTGGGAGTAGGGCGACAGCCACATGGACGTAGGTCAGCAACACCAACCGGTGGAGGTCTACGTGGCCTTGCAACAAGTCATAGCCACTCCAGTAGTGGCAGTACCAGCACCAGCACTGCAGGAGGGGTACTGGCCACACCACAACACAGCAGGCCACGTGCACATGGCCCTGGTTGGTCCCAACAGGGACCTGGATCCAGCAGAAATTTGTCATCATCAGGGAGAGTATCATATCTGGCCTTGTACCTGGTAGTACCTGTGGAACCCCTGGCAGGCACAGTCCTCGTGATCATGGCCAGAGACTGTGAACTGCACACTGTGCCATGTATGGTCTGCAGCTGTCCAACAAACCCCTGTATAGGGCAGCCACATGGCTAAACTGTGCACACACACACGCACACACACACACACACACACACACACACACACACACACACACACACACACACACACACAAAAACACACCCACATCACCAACACAGCTAGGGCACCTCCATACCTACACATACCACATCTGCA